>NW_007735678.1:49615-55232 GCF_000696425.1 Galeopterus variegatus
CTCTTTCTCCTAAAGAACTGACATTTAAGCTGAAACCTAATTAGCAAACACACATTATCTTGTTGAAAACTTTGGGAAAAGTAAGTGAGGGTGTTCAGGAGCAGCAAAGTATCCCAGGCAAAGAGAATGCTTCGTCCTAGAATATGAATTAGTTTGGCAAAGGAAGGGAAAAACAAACAAACAAACAACAGTATAATTGTGCTATTGCTGCAATAACGCAGTATAACAAACAATTCCAGTCTTGGGTTTAGGTCTGTTTCAGGTGTTTCTTCCTTTTTCATGTGTATTAGTCCATCTCTGTTGCTTATATTAAAAAAAAAAAAAAAAAAAACAGAAATGGGTGATTTATAAAGAAAACAAAATTTATTGCTTACAGTTTCTGAGACTGGGAATCCAAAGTTTATCTGGTGGTGACAGCTACCCAGGGGTCTCACACTACAAGATGGTGGAAGCAAAGAGCAGAGGGAGAGACAGACTATCCTTTCTCTTCTTTTAAAGCCCTCAGAACCACGCCCCTGACCACATTTTTAATCCATTCACTACAGCGTGGTCCTACAATCTAATCACCTCTTCAAGGCTCTACCTTTCAATTACCACAATAGGATTTCCCACCCTCAACAGTCACAATGGAGGCTAAGTTTCTAATACATATGTATTAGTTCATTCTGTGTTGCTATAACAGAAATATGTGAGACCGGGTAATTTATAAAGAACAGAGGTTTATTTGGCGTATGATTCCGGGACAGCTGCATCTGGCACAGGCCTCAGGCTGCTTCTGCTCATGGTGGAAAGTGGCAGGCAGCCAGCAGGTACAAGCAGATCACATGGCGAGAGGAAGCAAGGGAGAGAGAAGGTGCCAGGGACTTTTTAAACAACCAGCTCTTGTGGAAACTAATGAAGTGAGAACTCACTCATTACTTCCCCCACCTGGGGAGAGCACTAATCCATTTATGAAGGATCTGCCCCCATGATTCAATCAGTTTCCAACACTGCCACATTGGGGATCAAATTTCCACATGAGTTTTGGAGGGGACAACACATCCAAACTCCATCAACATAAAACATGAGGGGGGACACAATTCAAGCTTCAGTGAGTTTTGAGGGACATAATTCAATATACTACATTCTGACTCTGGCCCTCCAAAACTCATGTCTTTTTCACATGCAAATATATTCATTTCATGCCCAAAGTTTTAACTTGTTTGAGCTCAAAAGTCCAAAGTTCAAAGTCCTATCTGTGAATTCAAAACAAGTTACATACTTCCAAGCTACAACAGCAGAACAGACATTGGGTACACATTCCCATTCCAAAAGGGAGGAATAGGCCAGAAGGAATGGAAAACAAACCCCAAACAAGTCTGAAGCCCAACAGGGCCGACATTAAATCTTAACACTCCTAAATAAATTTCTTTGACTCCAAGCCCTGCATCCTGGGCACAATGGGGCATCTAGGCTCCTAAAGTGTCAGGCAGCCCCACCCCCTTGGCTCTACTAGACATTTCCCTGGTGGGAGTTCTCTGTAGTGGCTTCAACCCCACATTTCTGCTGAGCATTGTTCTAGTAGATGGCCTCTGTGATGGCTCCACTCCTGAGACAGGTCACTGCCTGTGCCCCAGGCTTTTCCATACATCCTCTGAAATCAGGGGGGAGGCTGCCACACCTCCACTGCTCTCATGTTCTGCCACCCTGCAAACTTAACATGACATGGACACCACCAAGGTTTCTGGCTTATGCTCTACAGACTTAACATGATGTGGACATCACCGAGGTTTCAGGCTTCTATTCTCCAGAGCTGCTGCAAAAACCACACTTGGGGCCACGTGAGGCAGGGCTGCTCTAGCCAGAGCAGCTGGGATGCGGAGAATAGGTTCCTGAGGGCGGCAGCACCCTAAGTCTGTCCTCCCCCTAAGTCTGTCCTCTGAAACAACTGCATCCTCCTAGGCCTCCAGGTCTGTGGTGGGAGGGACACCCTTCCAGACTTCTGAAATGCCTTCAGGTCCTTTCTCCCATTGTCTTGGCTATTAGCATCTGCCTGCCTCATGTCCAAGCTAATGTCTTTAGCAACCAGTCTATCTGCTGCAACCTTGCATTTTTCTCCTGAAAGAATTCTTTCATTCTCTACCACATGGCCAGGCTGCAAATTTTCCAAATCGTTTTGCTCTGCTTCCATTTTAAATTCTGATTTTACATCATACCCTTGCCACCATAACTGAGCATATGCTGTAATAAGTAGCCATGCAGCTGTCTGTATGCTTCGCAGCTTGGAAATTTCTTCCACCAAATATTTTGGTTCTCAGCTGTTAAGTTCCAACTTCCACAAAGTCCTAGGGCACAGACACAATGCAGTTAAGTTCCTCAATTTTCTATGACCATGTCATAATGAATGGATTAAGAATGGTGATCAAGGGCATGGTTCTGAGGGCTCTAAAAGAAGAGAGAGGAGAGTCTGTCTCTCTCTAATGCTCTCTCTGCTCCACTTTCTCTGTTCCACCATTATCACAATGTGATACTCTGCCATCACCATCACCACCACCAAGACCTCACCAATGTGTTCCCTGGACTCTGGACTTCCCAGCCTTAGAAAATGTAAGCAATAAATTTTGTTTTCTTTATAAATTGCCCAGTTTCAACTGTTTTGTTACAAGCAACAGAAATGGACTAACACACCATGGGTGAATGGGTAGGGTTCTTTTCACAGAAAGTGGCAAGAGCATAAAAGGAGCAAACAGAAACTTATTAGTCCCACTTAAGACCTTTGCTTGTTTGTTTGTTTGTTTGTTTTGTCTTTTTCGTGACTGGTAAGGGGATCGCAACCCTTGGTGTGGTGTCACCTACACCGCACTCAGCCAGTGAGTGCACCGCCATTCCTATATAGGATCCGAACCCGTGGCGGGAGCGTTGCTTTGCTCCCAGCGCCGCACTCTCCCGAGTGCACCATGGGCTTGGTCCTTAAGACCTTTGCTTGTGGTGAGTCCCTTCTGCCCACATTCCATTGACCAAAGCATGTCACAGAACCAAACCCAACATCAAGATCTTCAGCACTTCAGGGGATGGAAGTGCAAATTCACAGGAGNCATTTCATGGAATCATACAAGGGTACTTCAAAAATAGAATTAAAAATTAAAAGATTGGGCCAGCCCGGTGGCGCACTCGGTAGAGTGTGGTGCTTGGGAGCGCGGCGGCACTCCCGCCGAGGGTTTGGATCCCATATAGAGACTGGTCCGCTCACTGGTTGAGCGCGGTGTGGGCGCGACACTGAGGGTTACGATCCCATTACTGGTCACGAAAAAAGACAAAAAGGAAAAAAAAATTAAAAGATAATGTGAATCTTCCCAAAAGCTTATTGAAGAACCCTCATATTTCTCACTGTATTAAAAGGGCTTCCCAAAAGCTTATTGAAGAACCGTCATATTTCTCACTGTGTTAAAAGGATATTTTAAAGACCCTCATTCACTTGCATTCAAAATGTTTCTAGATCTTTCCATTACAGACGATTTTTCTTGTTGTCAGAAAAATGTTTCCCTTTTTATCTTAAAGTAAGAAACCACAAATGCTATCTGGATCTGATGGATCTAGGATCCTGTCAAATAGAAATCCTTGTTTTATTATTATTTATAAACATCTAAAATGGCTAGGGCCCAGTTTTATTGAGAATGTGAAGATACATGGTAATTCTTATATCTCACCACATCCCTTCTCAAAATTGTCAAAACGTCTCATGAAACCATAAGCTATGGCACTTCAGTTTGCTCTCAGGTTAATATATAATATTTATAAAATACCTATTATCAGACAAACTCTATACTGTACAATGTAAGAGACAGACAAACTATAATCATATGTGGCTTGTAGCCTGGTTACGGTGATAAGTCTAGCACTGAGAAAATTGTTAAGAAATTTAATTAAAGACTCATTAATGATAGAGGAGATGACTCCTCTTTTAAATCGATCAATCAATTCCAGAAAGAGATTTCTGTAGGGATCTCACCTTTTCTTGTTCTAACTTTGCTTATTTGTGAATGACAGATGATTATTGCAGAAAGGAGCAGGCGGCACCAGTGGGACATTTTAGCATTTCGGTCTACAGCGTAGATTAACTAATTTATACATGGGTTTTAAACAGAGGCTTAGCAAAGAAGAGCAGAAGGAGACATATCAGGGTACTTCAAAAAGTTCATGGAAAAATAGAATTAAAAGACAGTACAAATCTTTCCATAAACTTTTTGAAGTATTCTCATATTGTCCCAGGAGCCAGGGAATAGCAGTGCCGTAAGACATCAGTGTTTACATTTTCAGCATGGGAGTTTCAGTCCATGTGAGAAAAGGCACAGACAGCCAACCACTGAGGCACAATTTACCTTCTAGGTCACATTTTATCCAGACCTCAGCAGCAGTTCTCTCCCAGCCTCTGTTCCTGCCCCCAATCCTAGAAGGTGCGACACATCCACAGGCCTTTCTTTCAATGAAAGGTCACGTACTGGGAGGGAGTGTGCTGCATTTTTTCTATTTTTTTCCAGCCTTAATTGTTTTTAAAACAATGCAAATTAGTTTCCAGCATTAGAAATATAGATTTTACACAATATACGATTCTTCAGATTCTCTAGGAAAATGGGAATATCCAGCCACACTGAGCCCATATGCCAACATGGCAAAAGCCTCCCTGAACTGAGGCACGAGTCTTCCCTTTGCTTGTGGCATAGGCCTTCAGTCCCTTCTAGCTCTCTTCGCTCATGCATGTCCCAGCCTGGTCCCTGCAGGGACCAGCTACAACCACTGCTTAGGCTCATGAGATGCCTGCATTGGGTAAATAACCCATGGTACCAACCATGGTACCAACCATTCACTGTACTGGTCTTTATGGGAGCAAAGAAGCATAAAAGCATTGTCTTTGTGGAACTCTCAGGAAGGCCAGGAAAATGGGCTCATAAAGGCATTACATTGTGGCAAGTGTTATATGGGACATGACCGTCAAGAATCTTGGGAGGACACAAGAGCAAGCTGCCATAACTTACATCCCATCTGCTGTAGGTGGTGCCCGCCTGGGATGCTCACTCAGCTCCCTTTGCTTACCTGGGTCATGAAACAGAAGTGGGTTTTCCCATTAGACTCTGAGTACCTAGAAAAGGACTATATCTAATTTACAAGTGCCTAACATATAGTGGATATTGAAAAAATATGAGTTGAATGCAACCTAAAAAGCAATGCAATGATAAATAAATTGATTCTGGTGAGCTATTACTCTAAGATGGATTGATAGATAGGTGGATAGATAGATAGGTAGATAAATAGATAGATAGACAGACAGACAGACAGACAGACAGACAGACAGACAGATAGATAGATAGATAGATAGACAGACAGACAGACAGATTGTATCTCCAGATTCACCCATCGAAGCCCTCCTTTTTCAGTTCATGAGCAAAAACATTTGCTCCTTCTTTAAGGAAATCTAGAGTTCTATTGTTGCAATGTAAAATGTTAGTAAACTACATGTGATAAACAGAATAACGGACTACCAAAGATGTCCATGTCCAAATCCTCAGAATCTGTAAATACGTTGCCTTGCATAGCAAAAGAAACTTCATCCATGTGATTAAGAATTTGAGATGGGGACATT
>NW_007735678.1:56057-58872 GCF_000696425.1 Galeopterus variegatus
GTTGCCTTGCATAGCAAAAGAAACTTCATCCATGTGATTAAGAATTTGAGATGGGGACATTACCTTGGATTGTCTGGGCAGGTCTAATGTAATCACAAAAACCCTTACAAGTGAAAAAGGGAGACAGGAAGGAAGTTCAGAGTCAGAGAGAGACTGAGATACTATGCTGGTGCTGCCTTGCAGACAGCCTCTAAAAACTGGAAAAGGAAAAGGAATAGATTCTCCCTCAGAGCCTTCAAAAGGAATGCAGCCTGCCAATACCTTGGCTTTACCCCAGTGAAACCTATTTGGGGCTTCTAACTTCCAGAATTGTAAGATATTTTTTTTTATTGTTTTAAGACACTGAGTTTTTGGAAATTTGTTATAGCAGCAATTGCAAATTAATTCAACCAAATGACAGCACAGAATTCTAAATGAAGCAAAGTCCCAGTTTTTCTCTGTACACTAGCGGTTTGATTTGCCTTGTAATTTCACCTGGTATTTAACTCTTTTTCAAGTTATAAGTGGAAGGAACAGTACAAAAGTGTGAATCACCATCAAAAGTGAGATTGATGTACTTTCTTGAAGTTTAATATTTCCTTCCTGACCTACCTAATCTTTCCAGAAAATTGACAATATCTCATGGCAATTCCCTGAAATGACTAAATTACTAACATCTAACTTCATTCTCTTCTACTCAGTTCTTTGAGTTTGCGACATTAAGCCAACATAGTCTAAGGGTCTATTTTCCAACTATTTCAGCTTCAAAAATTGGAGTTAAAAGGCTGGCAGTTCACTGCTGCTCAACCAAGTGAAAAATGTGTAGCATTGAAGGTAAAGTAATTCAGGAGTATATGAGATGTCAGGCCCTGTTGCAACTTAAATAAATCTAAATGAATTAAAATCCTTTAACAGCCTTTCAATAATATTGCACATTGCATGTTCACAGAAATTCTTTGAAGCAACTGCAATAAAGTATTAAATGAATAAAAGACCTTTATATTAAGATACCAAAACCTATTCATGAACAGCCACCAAAGAAATGCTTAAGTGTTCTTGCAGGTCCAACATTATTTAATATGTTCTAACTCCAGAGTGTATGTGATATCATAGGGGTTGGACTATCCATTCTCCCGTGGCTACAGCAGGGAGGTAGTGCAAAATCGTGATGACCAAACCCAGGCATCTTCCCATTTCTGCCTATTGTTCACATACTGAAGCCCAAGCACTGTAGTCTTGTGAATCAGTAGTGGGCCCAGCAGGGAGAAAGAATCTACTCAAATTGGTTTATGGAATAGAATTTAATAAAGGGAATACTTTGAGATGGGAATGGAAAATGTATAGGATTTAAGGGCCATAAGAAGAATTGTTAAGGACCCCAGAAACTGGTATCAGCAGAAAATTGTTACCATTCCTGGCTCCAATAGACCAAGGGGAGGAAATATTGTTATTGGATCCTCAGAAAAGCTACAGCCAGGGAAGAGGAGCTATATGGCAGAAGCTGTAGCTCTGGAGGGGTGCAGCCATTGCTAAAACCATGTTGCCAAAGCAGGGAGTAAGTGAGAAAAAAATACTCTAACCTTTTTCCCCTCACTTTCCAAACTCCTGTTGGTGCCTCCCATTGGCCAACTCTGACTCCAGTCTAGTTGATAAAGATGTCCACGTGATGAAGTCTGTAGGGTCAGCCACTGGGACACAGGACATGGCAAAAAGGAGGTGCAAGGGGATGGAGTGAGGGCACACTGAAAACAACTAGTGCACCTGGTATTCGTGTGTCTCTTTGGTCTGACCTCATGTTTCCTTTCTAGATTTGTCTTCTGTAACTCTTTTCACCAAATTTCACAGAGAAGTGAGAAAATATACCCTACCCATGGGAGGGAACATCTAAGGATAATCCGAAATACATCTGCATTCATCTTGTGTTATAGCCATCACCTTAAGAACTTACTGCAAAAATGTAAAATATTCATGCATGCACTGACCTCTGTCAAACATTGTCTCCACTGAGAAATACTACAAAATGACCCAAATATACATCAATAAGAGACTAGTTAAGATGTTATAGTACATTAACTCAATGCTATGTTACACAGACTATACATAGTAGACTATAGATGTGTCAATAAGGAAAGATGTCCAAGAAAAATTGTAAGTAAAAATAGCAAATTTCAAAACACTGTTGATAGTATGATCCTTTCATCAATTATAATATATTGTACACATACTGGGATATTTTCCTAAATCAATTATTGTGCTTTTCATTCCTGGAATTTCCCCTTTATGTGTATTAAAACTACACCCCAGCATTTGCTGCTCAAGTAGAGAAGTATCTCCCAGAAATATGAACAATCAAATATTAGTTTTTGAATTTTAGAAAACTTCAGGTCAGATTTTGGAAGCTCATAAGAGAGATAATATTTTGAAAGAAAACCAAATTAGAGTAACCAAAGTCACAGTCCTGGAAGACCCAGAACATGACATTTATGACATAAATAGTAAGTTGAGAAGAACATTCAATCCATCAAGAGACATTTTCTGCCAAAGAAGAGATCAAGATTCTTTGGGTTTGGAAAAGAAGAATCATCAGAGAAGAAATCAAGGAGTGAGGGGGTATGATGTGGATTGAATGTCCCCCCAAACTCATGAAGCTTGACCCCCATTGTAACAGTTCTAAGAGGGTAAGGAATCCAATTATGGTATTTGAAATGTGGGGCCTTACACAGGTGATTAGAATTTGAGGACTGTGCCTTCATCAATCAGTTGACCCATTCATGGAGTGTATGAGCCCATTTCTGTTGCTTACAACAAAATACTCAGAACTGGGTTATTTATAACA
>NW_007735678.1:59624-61719 GCF_000696425.1 Galeopterus variegatus
AGTGTATGAGCCCATTTCTGTTGCTTACAACAAAATACTCAGAACTGGGTTATTTATAACAAAATTTATTGTTTACAGTTACAAGGGCTAGGAAGTCCAAAGTCCAGGGAACACATTTGGTGAAGGCTTTGTTTGGTAGTGACTTCAGGCAGGGTATCACATTGGGAAAATGGTGGGGCAGAGAGAGAGACAGACTCTCCCCTCCCTTTTTTAAAAGTCCTCAGAACCACACCCCTGACCACCAATTTTAATCCATTCACTATGGCATGGTCCTACAATCTAATCACCTCTGGTTCTTACCTTTCAATTACCATAAAAGGACTTCCCAACCTCTTTACATTGTCACAGTGGGGACTAAGTTTTGCAGGGACATTTAACCCAAGGCATGGAGTAATGGGCATGGTTTTGCTGGCTTTATAAGGAGGGCAATTGATAAGGTTAACTTACTCTTATTCAGATCATTTCCCTTGCTGTGTGATATCCTGAGATGCTGTAGAGAGGAGGAAGGCCCTCACCAGGTGTGTTCCCTGAATATTTTGGACTTCTCAGCCTCCAAAACTGTAAGATCATGTCTTTATAAATTACACAGTTTCAGGTCTTCTTTTATAAGCAACAAAACAAATACAAGGTATTTTTTTTTTTTTGGTTGTTCCAAAATTGTAAGTGTTCCTTACTGAGTCTGGGGGACAATAGATAGTTCAAATGTGTTGTAATTATGAGAAAAGAGACAATTTGGGCATTGTGACTGTATAGTAATGGAGAACAGTGCAGTGTTTTCCCGTGAGACCCAAGTCAGTGTAGAGGGGCACCAAGAGGTTGTGGATACAGAAAAACCTCACAGTAGGGATGAAAGAGCACAGCCATGGACTGAGTGGAATAAGAGCCAGGGAGGAGATGAGGGTGGGAACCATCAGGGGAAGCCAGCACGGTCAGGTGCAGACACCTGAGGAACAGATCCCACAAGCCCACTGTGAACCTGAGGGACCTAGACGCCCCTAGGGCACATGTGATTAAGCAAACAATCAAGCTACTACCAACTAATAAAAATAAATTTATTGCATATAGTTAAACTTCATTTATTATACCCTTATGTTATTATATGAGATTCACAGCAGACGTTTAAAGCCTCCACAATCTCCACCCCCCCCAAAAAAACATACTTGGTTTACAGCAGCATTTTGATCAGATAATTAGCTTGGTAAGAATAACTTGAAGTAACTAATAATTTAGAAATTGACTACATCTATTCAATGCATTGAATAAACATGTATGAAGTGCCTAGTCAGTGACAAACACAATTTTTTTTAAAAAAGGCTTTGCTATCATGAGACAGAGCAGAGTGAAAAAGATTAAACAAAAATACAGAGAGATAAAGGACCAAAAAAAAGCAAATAAATGTATAAAAAGTCATAAATGCAATAAGTGTTAGTAATTACAAAAGAAGACAGGGTAAGAGGATGAGAGTGAAGAGCCGGTTACTGTAAATGAAGTGCTCAGGGATGCGCTTTCTGATAGGGCGACATGGTAATAACACACAAATTGAGTTTCACATAGGGTTAACCATGAAAAGCCCAGGAGGCTGAAATAGTACAATTAACTGTGGCCTGAAAAAGACATTTTTCCAACTGACAGAGCCAGCCAGGTTTTCATTTTAAAAACTGGGTTTTTTTGTTTATTTGTTTACTTTTTTTATTTTAAGTTATTAATATACAATGTAGTTTTATTTTTATGTATGAATAATATATTTGCTTATCGTGAAAATCTCAAACAATCAGGAGATGTGTAAAGTAGAAGTTAAAATTTACACCCTAAACCTCGGTAATAATTTCTGCTTCTGATTTGCGGTAATGTTGAATATATATGCACAGGCACATAGGTTGGGGGGTGTGTGTGTGTGTGTGTGTGTGTGTGTATGTGTGAGATCAGTTATCAGTTGCTGCAAAGCCAGCGGTAATGTTGAATATGTATGCACAGGCACATAGGTTGGGGTGTGTGTGTGTGTGTGTGATCAGTTATCAGTTGCTGCAAAGCCAGCCATAGGTTGGGGGGTGTGTGTGTGTGTGTGTGTGTGTGTGTGTGTGTGTGTGTGTGTGTG
>NW_007735678.1:62089-65850 GCF_000696425.1 Galeopterus variegatus
GTGTGTGTGTGTGTGTGTGTGTGTGTGTGTGTGTGTGTGTGTGTGTGTGTGTGTGTGTGTGTGTGTGTGTGTGTGATCAGTTATCAGTTGCTGCAAAGCCAGCCCAGAACATAATGGCTATAAGAAGTATTTTATTTACTCTGAATCTGAGGTCAGACATTTGTGTATGTTCAGTTCACTGGTTCTTTCCCTGTGTTTGGTGGCAGTCACTCATGGCTAAAGTCATCTCGTAGACCAATTGGGCAGTTGGTGCTGGCCAAGCTTCTCTGTCCATGTGGTTTTTCATCCTTAAAGAGGCAAATCCAGGGCTCTTTCCAGTATTAAAACATTCCAAGAGGAGACAGACTAAAGTGGCAAGGCCTCTGGAACCTAGGCTGAGAAGTGGTTTGACGCCATATTCCATTGGTACGGGCCAGCTTAGATCTGAAGGATAGGAAATGAGATCGTACCTCTTGTTAGTGATATTTACAAATAACTTGCAGTCAGTTTTAACGTGCTACACATGTACAAAAGAAAACAAAGGTTAATATCACAATATATTAAATAATAGGAAGAAATAAACAACCAAATAGGAAAAATGTGGAAAGGATATAAAAGGACAATTTATCAAAAACAAAAGGCAAATGAAAAATAGAATGTTTGAAGAAGATTTTTCAACTTACCAGATGGCAAAAGAATGCTACGGAAAACATTATATGTATTCACACACAAAAGATATTTTCATATTTTCAAAATAAAAATAGCTATTATTTTGGCAGTTTATAGAATGCCAAACACAGTACCCCGTGAAACCACATGAGATAAGTACTGTTAAAAATCCCATTTCACAGATGAAGAAACAGAATCTGGGAAGCTGTCACTTGCTCCAGTGATTGATAGATGGGATCCTGGGCCTGTGGTAAAGGCAATTGGATTCAAGGGAGTGGTTAGGAGCCTCTCGAACTATAATCCATCAACTGGTTCTCTTCAAAGACCTTTGTACCTACTATACTTGCAGATGTAAAAAAAGACTCTTCAACTCACCAAATAATAATAATAAACCTTTACCACAGTATGGACTTTGGATTTCATTCATTTCAACCTACTAATTTTTATTTATTTATTTATTTATTTATTTATTTATTTATTATTTTTTTGGCATAGTACATTTTTTATAGTTTGTGAATATTCATGAGATACGAAGCTGATTGGATGAGAAATTCTTTATTTAAAGAAAATGTAATTTTATTAATATTATTTTGTACATTCTAGGATGTTGTTGTGGATCATTGAGAGGGAGAGGGAGAGGAGAAAGGGGAAGAAAATGGGATGGAAGAAGGAAGAAGGAGGAGGGGTGGGATTGAGGCCTGTGGCACCCCCCTCATTCCCACAGGGGAGACTGTATGGCTTCCAGCTGTGGCTTGGTCATTGCCGGGCTGGGTGCAGATGTCAGTGGGTAAGACAAAAGCCCTCACCCCCCACTGTTCCATCTCAGGAACATGGGGGCCCTTCTTGTTGCGGTTTGGGGGTCGTGGCTGGGCTGATTGGAGTCGTCAGGGGGGCGTGGCTGAGGCCTGAGGCCCCACCACCACCCTGGCTCAGGAGAGCCTGGGGCACTTCCTGCAGTGGTTTGATGGTCACCCCTGGGCTGGCTGCAGGTGGCGGAGAGGCAAGGCCAAGGCCCTCATCCCTCACCCTCAGGATTGGCCGCAAGTGTCAGGGGCCACTGCTGAGGCCCCAGCCCTCCCCATTTCTGGCTCGGTAGCCCAGAGGACTTCCAGCCCTTCTAGATGTTATAGGTGTTCTTTGATGAAATGAGACCTTTACTGATAAATATAAAACTTTGTCTTTGGTTGCAGGTACTTTGTTTATTCTTTCATTTCTGTGTTGGATAACTTGCTGTTCCCACCATTTAAACTTTGCACTGGAACTAATTTGTTGTCCTTTGCTTACTTCTAAAATGGGGGAACTTCCTGTGGGGACCAGTACTTGAGCTGTGTGGTTGAGCTAAAGTGCCCCTTTGCTGCTGATTCCCTATGGAAGGCTTTTTGTGCAGCTCAGGTTTTAGTGGTTGACTTTATAGGCACTTCCAGCTCTCAAGAGATCCAGTGCACCTGGGTTGTGTAGAAACTCTGGCCTGGGCCTGAGTCTTTTCATCAAACTGCACCCCATGCAATTCTATATTCCTGATGAGTCTTCTCTGAGTGATCCGTTGTTGATTGTGGGGCAGATCAGCTGTCCTTGCTGTGCCCTAGTGTTCTCCCACAGGCCCATCTCCACCACTGCCCATGCTGCAAACACTTCCCATGGGACAGTCAATGTGCTGGTCCCTTGCAATGACTCACTGGCCTCTGAGTGACTCCTTTTTTTCAGTTGTTGTGGCTCCTTGCTCCTATGTGGGTCCATGGGAGCCCTATTAGTGGTCTTGCTGTCCTGGGGGCCACCAAGGCCCTCTTGTCTCCTGCCACCTCCAAGCAACTTCATCCAAATGGCAGAGCTGTGGCTTTTGTCAGCTCCTGATCCATGCACTCAGTAGCTCCAGCCTGGATGTGGCTGGGGCTCGAAACAGTCAGAGTGGTCCTTTTTTTCTCTCACCATGGCTTCTCCTGCCTTCATGCACTCCATAGGTCTCTCCTCCTCTTCCCCTGAGCTCTAGCTGCCCCAGCTTGGTTGTCATTGTTTTTTTATAGTTGCAAGTTGGTTGATTTGTGGGAGAGAGTGATGCTGGGGGCCATCTATTCCACAATCTTGACTGCTACCTAATTTTAAAAGAAAGAAATTAAGATCCAAATGGGAAGAAACTGGCCAGAGTCATATTCATAAAGTTAATTACATGTAAGGACTGACATCTAGGTCTCTTACTCTGTTCTTGCAGTTTTCCTGTATTGCCTGTTCTTTTCATTTTCTTTCTTTTTTTTTTTTACATTGACACATTGTAATTATACATACTTATGGGGTACAATCTGATGTTTTTATACATATGTACATTGGATAATAATTGGGTCAGGGTAGTTGATGTATCATTCACCTTATGCTTTTATCATTCCTGTGTGGCCAAAGTATTCAAAAGATTCTCCTCTAGATATTACATAATATTCAAAACTTAACTGTTAACCATAGTCACCCTACTGTGCAATAGGACATCAGAATTTATTTCTCCTATCTAATTGAATTTTGTACCACTTGGCCAATCTCTCCCTGTTTTCCCTCCCCCACCTTCCCTCCCCAGTCTCTGGCTTTTAACCACAGTCCCTTACAGATGAGACATATGTCCCAAAATAACTTATCTAAGCACTTTTGTCTTGCTCCAAGCCCTCTGCACATGTCAATATAAAATCCTAGGCCCACACCAATGCTCACAGTGTTGTGAGTAGACACTTAAGAGAGACAGACCCATGGAACAAGAAAACTTCACGCTGCCTTGGTCTTTCCTTCGGTACCCTTCCACATGTATAAGCACATGGAACAAAAGCAGACGAAAAACTGCTTTCTGTCTTAAAATAGAAAATAAATAAATGCCACTGTAAACTATCAATTGCTGGACTACAACATTATTCTTGTAACAGAAGCAACTTTCTTTTATTTAACTTGGTGGTTTTGAAGTCATCAAGAAAAAAAAAACAACTTAGTCATTTTTTTAAACTTTTCCATATGGGTGGCTTTTGTTCTGTGATAGCAAAAAGGTTCTTCTGTTCTTTGGATAATTTTTACAACAATATTAAGAAGCAGAAATCCAGTTGGATAAAATTGCATAATGAGACCAAGTTAGGGAAACATTTCAA
>NW_007735678.1:67479-71556 GCF_000696425.1 Galeopterus variegatus
CAAGGTGAGATGAGTTTGTGTGGTACACATCTCCAGCACTAACAATGCATGAGACAGCCAGGAATGGGGAGCCACAAACGACAATTATTTTCAATCAAGTTAAAAGAAAATACGGGTGCAAAAATTAACAAACACACACTTATGCTCTTCAGTTTCTTTCAAATTCTCTCTCTTTCTTTCTTTAACACATAGACACACATACACACACACACCTCTTTTCCAAAATGAAATTCATCTGTCATAGTTCCATGATGGTTCATTCCTAGAACACATTATCACTCAATTTATAACATTTTTATCAAATGGAGATTTTATCAAATGGATATCAAATGTGATTTCCTGTCATAACAATCCACCACCCTCACATTTACACAGGACATGGAAAGTTTTCAAAGGCTCTTACATTAGTTAAATCTCCATTGACCCCTGGCTGAACCACAAAGAACCGGAGCCTTGTAAAACAAAGAGACTTAACAAAACTTACAGATTCAGGACCAGATCTCAGGATGCCTAACTCCAAAGTATTTTCTCTTTCCACCACCTTTACTTCAAATTTTAAGAAGGCAGTAAGAATCCCCCTTCTTCACACACTTGCCTATTGCCTGCATTGTTATTAGGTATCCTGGGAATATGTCTCAGTATAATAAAGGATATAAATAAGTAATCTCAACCAGATTTAAAGAGAAGTTAAACTTAGGTTACTGAAAAAACACATTTGCCTTAGAAGAAAAAACAAAATACATCATACTTTTCTTCAATGTTTTAGGAAAATAAAGATATTAACAGAATGATGCAATGAAAATAAATAAAATCACATACTTATATTCATGTAAGTCAAACACTCCAGGGAAAACATTGGGTTTTGTTCTTTGATTGCAAGCAATAGAAAGCCATCTTATCTCTCTTATGAGAAAGGGGATTTACAGGAAAGCTGGCTTTGAGAATAGCAGGGAAGGTTGAAAAGCCATGGTCATAAACAGTCAGCCTCAGAACACATCATATAAGTATCAGGATTACACCAAGAAGAGCTGATTACATTCAGCAGATCTCTGTTTCCACTCCAGCTAAAGTCAACCATCACCTGTTCCACGGAGCCATGCTGACTACCACACCTGTTATCACCTGGCAAGTGTTTTCATCACAGNCTCTTTCCACCACCTTTACTTCAAATTTTAAGAAGGCAGTAAGAATCCCCCTTCTTCACACACTTGCCTATTGCCTGCATTGTTATTAGGTATCCTGGGAATATGTCTCAGTATAATAAAGGATATAAATAAGTAATCTCAACCAGATTTAAAGAGAAGTTAAACTTAGGTTACTGAAAAAACACATTTGCCTTAGAAGAAAAAACAAAATACATCATACTTTTCTTCAATGTTTTAGGAAAATAAAGATATTAACAGAATGATGCAATGAAAATAAATAAAATCACATACTTATATTCATGTAAGTCAAACACTCCAGGGAAAACATTGGGTTTTGTTCTTTGATTGCAAGCAATAGAAAGCCATCTTATCTCTCTTATGAGAAAGGGGATTTACAGGAAAGCTGGCTTTGAGAATAGCAGGGAAGGTTGAAAAGCCATGGTCATAAACAGTCAGCCTCAGAACACATCATATAAGTATCAGGATTACACCAAGAAGAGCTGATTACATTCAGCAGATCTCTGTTTCCACTCCAGCTAAAGTCAACCATCACCTGTTCCACGGAGCCATGCTGACTACCACACCTGTTATCACCTGGCAAGTGTTTTCATCACAGTGGCTTCATAGCCCTTATGTACCAGCCAGTAGCAGGGACCAAATTTGTCACTGAGTCTCTGCTCAGTCCCTCTCTGACTTACTCAACTGAAAACATGCACATACAGGCACACGTACACACACATATAAACACATACATGCACAAACACACATGCTTACATCCATGCACATCCACAATCTGAAATGTCCCAAAATACTTGTAATCTACTCCAAGAAGAAGTGGAGACCCTATAAATTGGAGCTTCAAAGAAAATAAATCCATATACACCAGAAGGGAGATGAGGAACATTTGAGGTGCACCTGAGCAGGTACAGAGTTAAAACAGACTCTTGTTATGCATATAAAAAATGCTTAGCAGAGTGGGTGACACATGTTTTTCTTCATCCTCTCTTATTCCCTCTGCTGGTGTCAACCCAATCAGGAAAACAGAAACTACTCTGAGAATTTTAAACAAAGACATTTAATAAAGACAATGGTTACACCAATGATGGGTAAGCTGGGCCAGTGAAGCTTCCCAAGGAGGGATAGTTGGAATAGTCAGAAAACAGAGCCATGCCCAGGATGGAGGGTCAAAGACAAGAGGCGGTGATACTAAAATCAGAAGACCAAAGTCAACCACGAAAACTGAAACCTCAGAGGAAAGTGAGATTCTGGTAGATATGCACCCAGGGCAGAGCAGAAGAGGGTTCTCTGGCTGCTCCCTTCCTCTCCTCAAATCACTTGGTATTGTCACCTTAGGGAAGACCTGAACTGTTGAGCATTTTACTGTATGGAAAAATTAAAACCCTATTTAGTGAAGTCACTATAGTTGGATAACTGGTATAGACAGACAGTAAAACAGACTCTTGTTATGCATATAAAAAATGCTTAGCAGAGTGGGTGACACATGTTTTTCTTCATCCTCTCTTATTCCCTCTGCTGGTGTCAACCCAATCAGGTAAACAGAAACTACTCTGAGAATTTTAAACAAAGACATTTAATAAAGGCAATGGTTACACCAATGATGGGTAAGCTGGGCCAGTGAAGCTTCCCAAGGAGGGATAGTTGGAATAGTCAGAAAACAGAGCCATGCCCAGGATGGAGGGTCAAAGACAAGAGGCGGTGATACTAAAATCAGAAGACCAAAGTCAACCATGAAAACTGAAACCTCAGAGGAAAGTGAGATTCTGGTAGATATGCACCCAGGGCAGAGCAGAAGAGGGTTCTCTGGCTGCTCCCTTCCTCTCCTCAAATCACTTGGTATTGTCACCTTAGGGAAGACCTGCACTGTTGAGCTTTTTACTGTATGGAAAAATTAAAACCCTATTTAGTGAAGTCACTATAGTTGGATAACTGGTATAGACAGACAGGTACTTCTCTGAAATAAACCACATACTGGAAGGTAGCACAGTAGGGATATGAATCAGTCCTTTCCATGTTTTCTCCATGATACCACACTTTCTCCTGGAATGAGTAGAAAGTCGAGGAAAGGGACTACTCCTACAGCAACAGGCTGATCACCATAAAAAGCCTTGATCAGTCTTCTGTCCCAAATATAAATGAGACCTTCCTCCAGGAAAACCATCCCTCCAAACCCAGTGTCAACATCTCTTCTGAATCAAGGTAGACCTCTTCCATCCCTATTCCCACATTTTGTCCTATCAATCAATGACAGCCAGAAAAAAGTGGCACCTCCTCTTTTACAGCTTCCTTCAACATCGTTCTCAGTTCCTACACCCCAGGCCTTTCTACCTCTCAAAGCTTTCCTTAAACATTTCTTTGCATGTGAGGTATAAACTGATGTGAGTGGTTTCAAGGAAAAAGGCACACTATAATCTGGTAGGAGGGGGAAGAACAGAGATTAAGAACTCACAGAGCCCCGTCAAGTGCATGCCCATCAGAGAGGCCCCCAGCTGGAGAGGCCAGGGATCTGCAGAGACCACATGCCCTGTGGTGCCAGCACACGACCCAGCAGGTAGGCATTGCCGACGCCTCCCAACTCCACCCCAGCCCCACCAAGTGCGTGCTGATCAGAGAGGTGCCCAGGTAGAGAAGCCCAATATCTGCGGAGACCACGCACCCTATGGTGCCAGTGCATGACCCAGTAGGTAGGCCTTACTGCCACCACCTGACTCCATCCCCAGCCCAGCCGTGCATGCTGACCAGAGAGGCACCTCCTCTGAGAGGCCCAAGATCCGAGGTGACCACGCACCCAAGGCACTAGTGGGCAGCCAAGCAGACACTGAAGCAGCCATACCAAATTGGCAGGCCAGCAGCATCCTAGCCAGACAATACTGTCAAACCAGTGGACCATGAAATCCCTTGCCACAATAACTAA
>NW_007735678.1:72156-74645 GCF_000696425.1 Galeopterus variegatus
CAGGGGACCATAAATGCCCCTGCCACAGTGACTAAACATCAAAGGAAAGATACCAGAAATATGAAAAATCAGAAAGTATACCACCAAAGGGTAATAACTCTCAAGCTCTAGATCTTATAGAAAAGGAAGCCCTTGAAAGGAATTTCAAGTGATAATTCTAAGGAAACTAAATGAGATACAAGAAAACTCAGCTAGACAACATGATGAAATAAGGAAAAGTATACAGGACCTGAAAGAAGAAATATACAAGGAAATCAATACCCTGAAAAAGAATGTAGCAGAGCTTGCCAACCTGAAGAATTCATTCAACAAAATAAAAAATACAACAGAGAGTTTAATGAGAAGGCTTGCAGAAGCAGAAGAGAGAACTTCTGACCTTGAAGATGGGCTGTTTGAAATAACACAGGCAGACAAAAAAATAAAAATTAAAAGAATTAAAAACATTGAAGAAAATCTAAGAGAGATATCAGACAAACTTAAGCACTCAAATATCTGAGTCATGGGTATTCCCGTGGAGGGGCAGGGGGAAGAGATTGCATTGAAAACATATTCAACAAAATAGTGGCAAAAAACTTCCCAGGTATAGGAAAAGACACATATCTTCCAATTCAGGAAGCTCATAGATCCCCAAACGTATTCAACCCAAAAAGGTCAGTCAAATTGGCAAAACTCAAAGATAAAGGAAGAATCTTAAAAGCTGCAAGAGAGAGTGTCAAATCACCTGTAAGGAAGCCCCAATAAGACTAACATCAGACTTTTCATCACAAGCCCTAAAAGCCAGAAAGGAATGGAATGATATATTCAAAATACTAAAAGACAGAGATTGTCAGCCAAGAATATTCTACCCCACAAGGCTATCCTTCCGAAATGAAGGGCAAATAGTATGTTTCTCAAACAAAAACTGTGGAAGTTCACTACCACATGAATCCTTCCGAAATGAAGGGCAAATAGTATGTTTCTCAAACAAAAACTGTGGAAGTTCACTACCACATGAACACCCTTACAAGAAATTCTCAAGAGAGTACTGGGTTTGGTACCTGAAAAATAACTACCACTGCCAAAAAACTCAAGAAAAATCAAAACTCACTAGTAAAATTAAAATGGCAACAATGAAGAGAAAAAAAAAGTTTATCTACAACCCAAGGAACCAACAAGTACAGAAAACAAACAGTAAATCAGAAAGAAAGGAACAAAAGACACTTAAGACATCCAAACAAAAATCAGTAAGATGTTAGGACTAAATCAACACTTTTCAATAACAACTCTTAATTTAAAAGGATTAAATTCCCCAATCAAAAGACACAGACTGGCTGACTGGATTAAAAAGGAGGACCCAAATATATGCTGCCTTCAAGAGACCCACCTGACCTATAAGACTCACATAGACTAAGAGTGAAAGGATGGAAAAAGAATTACCATACAAATAGAGATGAAAAATGAGCTGGAGCAGCTATTGTTATACCTGATAAAATAGACTTTAAACTAAAAACCATAAAAAGAGATAATGAGGGCCACTACATAGTGATAAAGGATTGATCCATCAAGAAGAAATAACAATCATAAATACATACACACCCAATGTTGGAGCAGCCAGATTTATACAGCGAACTCAATTAGACCTAAAGAAGGAAATAGACACTAATACCCTAATAGAAGGGGACCTGAACACCCCACTATCAACATTGGACAGATCATCTAGGCAGAGAAACACAAGGTCTAAACAACACTCTAGACCAATGGGACTTGGCAGATATCTACAGAACATTCCATCCAACAACCTCTGAATATTCATTCTTCTCATCAGCACATGGATCATTCTCCAGGATAGATCACATGTTAGGTCACAAATCAAGTATCCACAAATTTAAAAAAAAATGAAATTATCTCATGTATTTTTTTCAGACCACAATGGATTAAAATTAGAAATCAATAACAAATGAAATTCTGGAAACTTTACAAACACATGAAAATTAAACAGCATTCTACTTAATGACATATGGGTCCAAGAAGAAATCAAACAGGAAATCAAAAAATGTATTGAAACTAATCAAAACAATGATACATCATACCAGAACCTGTGGGATATTGCAAAGCAGTACTAAGGGGGAAATTTATCACATTAAATGCAGAAGAATCAAAATATGGCAAGTGAGCAACCTAATACTGCAACTTAAAGAACCAGAAAAACAAGAACAATCCAAACCCAAAGTTAGCAGATGGAAAGAAATCACTAAGATCAGAGCAGAACTTAATGAATTTGAAACCCCAAAATGATACAAAAGATCAATAAATCAAAAAGTTGTTTTTTTGAAAAGATACATAAAGTTGACAGACCATTAGCACAGCTAATTCAAAAAAGAGAGAAGATCCAAATAACAAAAATTAGGATTCCAAGATGGCGACGGGTCTGGAGCAGCCGTGCCAGGACACAGCGTGATCCTGAGAAGTGTGCGCTGTGATACCAGAGTACTAATTGCATTTCCAAGAGC
>NW_007735679.1:0-2833 GCF_000696425.1 Galeopterus variegatus
TGGGAGCTAAAAAAACAAACAAACAAATTAATTCACCCACATACACACACACACAAAAAAACCCGGGGGGGGTGGTGGTGAGAAGAAGATATAACAACTATACTTTCATGAAGTTGTTACAACAAGCAAACGGAAAGGACATTCTTGGGGGGGAGGGGAGAGAGGGAGGAGGGAGGGAGGTGTCGGTGATGGGCCATAATAATCATATACAGTGTATATTGACAAAATAAAAATTTAACAACAACAAAAAAATAATAATCACGTTGTATTATCAGAATTTACTTCCAGTGTTTGCTTCCTCTATTCCCACACACTCAACTCCTCTTCATGAACCCTGTCTTCATAATTTTTGTCTACCCAGCACAATAATAAGTTTTTAACACTCAACAAATAGCAATAAATGCTCTTTTAATAAGAAAGTATTCACTTATCAGTTACTGTGTGAATGAGTGAATGAATCGATGAACTGTCAACAAACATTTTCTAGAATAATGGAATAAAGACCTCCATAAAAACAATGAAAACATTAGCAAAAACTGTCAACTGTCAAAAATAAGTTTTTCAAAACTCTAAATTAACTAAAGGCTTGCCACAATCTGAGGAGTGTTTATTTAAGAAATTTGACTGAATCTTGACAGGAACAGTGAGATCCGTGTAGTTTTAATTCCATTCCCCTCTTCCTAGCTCTGCTGTAGTCTTGAAAACCAACATCCTCACAATTATGATAGCTGTGGAAACCAGCAGCTAGAAGACAGTGGAAGAGACAATGCATAATGGGTTTGGAGCTCTCCAAATCTCCAAATCACCAAAAATTTGTTACTATTTGACCTGTCTGGCAACTCACTGATCAGCTCCATTCTTAGGACTTACATTTATTGAACGGGACAGATCTCACTCTGCGCAAATAGCCCTACCCAATGAGCATTTGTCAAAAGTAATCAGTAGCAATTGCTTAACAATGCAGCTGCCTGAGACAGTGTTATCAGTGGGGACTAACAAGAGACTGACCAAAAGTCTTACAAAGAAAACCTTGAGAATGAGATATCTATAGGGAGCTTTGAAAAGCTCCAGCATATTCCTTGGTATCTAAAAGGTCATATGCCCAGGAAATACCTGAGAAGGCCTGATGGTCATTCCTCTGGCTGACTTTGAAGCTCTGTGCTAGCAGGAAGTGAAGGCTAGGGCAGAGTTGTACACTGCCTGCTGGAGCATTGAAAGCATGCCCCAACTAACACAGAACCCCATGGCAAAGGCTGGAAAATATATTGGTTCAAAGTACTTATGAAAAGCTCTGTTTAGTCACTAGCTGGCCACTAACCTTACTGATTACAGACTTCAGTGGCCACATACAACAAAGAATACAGATTTTACAGAGTTAGCCCAGGAAAATCACTAAACAAACACATAGCAACAACCACCACAACAAATGGTAATAACAACAAACCAGGGGGTGGGGGAGATCTGATTTCCAGAGCAAAATGTCAATTTCTACAAAATGTTATGAGACATGCAAAGAAGCAAGAAAGTATTGTTCATTTAGAAGAATAAAAACAGTTAGTAGAAACTGTCCCGTAGGAAGGCCAAGCAAAGACTTTACATCAGATATTACAAATATGTTCAAAAAACTAAAAGAAACTATGTCTAAAGAAGTAAAGGAAGATATAAGAACATACCAAATAGAGAATATCCATACCAAATAAAGAATATCAACAAAGATAGGAAAACTATCAAAAAGAACCAAATAGAATTCTTTTCAAGACATATGAAACCTTTTCCAGGATAGAGTATATTCTTGGCCACAAAACAAGAAATCACAATAAATTTAAAATAAATTAAATAATTCAATATATGTTTGCCAGCCACAATGCAATTTAATTGGTAATAAGTGATAGAAATAAAATTGAGAAATCCTCAAATATTTAAAAATTAAACAACATACTTCTTAAATAATATATGAGTCAAAGAAAAAAATCACAAGGGATATTAGAAAAAAAGAAGTGAAAAAATAAAAACAAAGCAAAATGAACAAAAATATCAAACCAAAAATAAGCAAAAGGATAGAAATAATACAGACTAGGGTAGAAATCAATAAAATAGGGAAATAAAAGCAACAGAAAAAAAAAATCAATGAAGCCAAAACTTGGTTCTTTATAAAGATCAACAAAATTGATAAGCCTTTATTTAGACTGACCAGGAAGAAAAGAGAGAAGACATTAATCACCAAAATCGGAAATAAAAGGAGGGACATCACTACCAAAGCTACACAAATGAAAAAGAGCTGTAGAGTATTAAGAAAAATGCATGCCAATGTGGTATATCTGCATAATGGAATATTAGTGCTGCAAGATGGAAAAGTTACACTAAGGGAAAGAAGCCAGATACAAAAGGCCACATATTTTGTGATTTCATTTATATGAAATGTCCAGAATAGGTAACTCCATAGAGACAGAAAATAGATGAATGATTTCCAGGGGCTGAAAGGATGGGAAAATGGGGAGTGATTGCTGATGGATATGGGGTTTCTTTTTGAGATGCTGAAATGTTCTGAAATTAGATAACGGTGATTGATATACAACTGTGTGGATATACTAAAAGTCCTGCATTGTACACTGAAAAGGGGCCAGCCTTATGAATTATATATTGATTTAAAATACGTGAATTATATATTGATTTAAAAAAAAATCACATGGCTGTAACAAAAAAATGGAAAAATGAAGGCCTCCTCCTACAAAACCCCCAAGTGCTTTATATTTGCTTCTCTCTTGTCCATTTTCTTTTTTTTTTTTTTTTTTTTTTTTTTTTTTTTTTTTTTTTTTTTTTTTTTTTTTTAAAA
>NW_007735679.1:2979-54252 GCF_000696425.1 Galeopterus variegatus
AAAGGAAAAAAGAAGGCCCCCCCCTACAAAACCCCCAAGTGCTTTTTTTTTTCTTTTCTCTTTTCCATTTTTTTTTTTTTTTTTTTTTTTTTTTGTCTTTTGTCTTTTTTCCGTGTCCGGCAACGGATCGCAACCCTCAGTGTTGCCCCCGTACCGGACCGGGGACCGGCAACGGGATTGCAAACCTCGGTGTTGCTCCCGCGCCTCGCTCAGCCAGTGAGCGGGAACCGGTCTGTATGTGGGATCCGAACCCTCGGGCGGGAGCGCCACCGCGCTTCCCAAGCGGCGCACTATCCAGTGCGCCACCACGCCGGCCCCTCTCTTGTCCATTTTCTACGCAGCACTTCACATTGTGAAAACTTAGCTCAAGTAGTTAGAACATGGTGCTGATGATACCAAGGTCTACGGTTTGATACCTGTATTGGTCAGAAAACAAACAAACAACACATTCACACACACACACACACATACACACACACACACACAAACACTTCACTCATTCCCCTGTTCAAAACCTTTCAAAGGTTCTCCAAGTGTGGTTTGTGGTATAGTTAGGATTTCTGTTAAAAATGCGGGTTCCCAAACAGAATTCTTATTAAAAATGGAAATAGCTAGTAAATTAGAATCTCTTTATTAGGATCTTTATTTTTCAAAACTCTCCTCTTTCAGTTCTTACACATAGTAAATTTTAAGAACCGCTGAGTTAAATTTAAATCTAAAAATGACTAATTTGGTTCTCTGGTCTTGGGGATGAAAGGCATCCTTTGTTAAGTGAAGCCCCAGTGTGCTCCTCCAGTCTGAATGACATAGCTTTGGGGATGATCAGAAAGGACATGGGGCTGGATTCAGGGACAAGGTTTCTGAAGGAGGAGGCCATAGAGAATCTTAGAGAGAGATTTGAAGAAGATTCTTATGAGACACTAGGTTAATTGGGTTAGGGACAGGGGAGCATACATGACAGGATTTCTTTGTGAAAAGCCCTAATTAGAAGGACCATATTCCTTATCCACACTGTGACACTTTTGAGAATCAACAAGGATGCTATAAACAATTATTTAGAACAGCAGGCTCAAACTGAGACAGTTCTGAACACATTACTTTTGGTGTTTTCCTTTTGGGAATCTGAAGAATTTCCAAGAAATGGAAAATTTGGAGCATTCCCTTCCTATGCTGCAACTCTCTTGCTATGGGTTAAATGTGTCCCACAAAAGTTCATGTGTTGGAAACTTGATCCCCACTGTAACAGTGGTAAGAGGATGGGAAATCCGATTATGATATTTGAAAGGTGGGGCCTATGAGAGGTGATTGGATAGTGAGGACTGTGCCCTCATGAATCGTGAAATAATGAGTTATCATGGGTGTGGACTGGTGGCTCTATAAGAAGCACATGAGAGAGCCCTTGCTGTTCCCTTTCTTGCCATGTGATACCCTGCACTGCCAGGGGACCCTGTAGAAAGTTCCCACCCAGAAGAAGGCCCACACCAGTTGTCTTCCCTGGACTGTGTGGGCTTCCCAGCCTGTAAGAAATAAATTTCATTTCTTTATAAATTTACCCAGTTTCAAGTATTCTGTCATAAGCAACAGAAAATGGACAAATACATCCCTTATGAAACTGAAATTGTCTTAATCCTTCATTAAAGAAATATATGTAAGCCTGTGAAAACCAAAGTTGTGTTTTTGGAATGACAGAAGGGACATGGTGGTAAAAGGAGAAAGGAAGTTTGTCCTATCTCTTCATTTCACAGGTTCCAGTTGAAGATGGAAGATCCTTCTGTAGAGTGATCAATCGGATGCAAAGAAATATGCATTGGCCAGTACCACTGAGTGAGGTTATCCAGGGAGGAGTTTGGAGCATTGAAGTAAGCTTCCTGATACTGAGGAACATTGCTGAGTGAACAATTCAGGAGGTGCCGTGAGACCAAACTTCTGCTCACTCTTACCCTAGAGAGAAGTTCCAACCACAGTTCAGAGTGAAAAGGACATCTTACTTTCCAGTTCTGCATGTGTATGCATTTATAGGCAGAATTGACATACATTCCCACAAAATAAAATCCTTATTACCTTTGATTTTCCCTGATCTATTCTATTCTATTCTATTCTATTCTATTCTATTCTATTCTATTCTATTCTATTCTATCCTTTTCTGCTTCATTCTGTTCATTCTTTTTGGTTCCATCCTGTTCCATTCTATTTCATTCAAAAACTTTGCTAACAGACCCTAATAAGTTGATTTCATTATTCCCTAACACAGAGGTTGAAAAACATTCCTGTAAAGGGCCAGATGGTAAATATTTAGATTTTTGTGTACAAATGGTCTTTGCTACAACTATTCAACTCTGATGTTCCAGCATGAAAGCATCCATAGACAATTTGTAATCAAATAGGCATGGCTGTATTCTAGTAAAACATTATTTATAAAAACAGATGGTGGGTCCTATTTTGTCAACCCCTGTCCTAATGAAGAAGACCCAAAATTGAAAAACGGCATAAAATAAGTAACCTTCTGAAAAGTAGCTGATATCTGGCTCTAAATGTATTTACTTGTGTGATTATTAGTTTAAAATTTGTCTCCTCCACTATATCACAAGCTCTATGACAGTAACAATTGAATTAATTTTGTTATAGTTTATCAAAAACCTAATGTGGATTTTGTTAATTTGATTTTAGAGCTAGGTTTAAATCTAGACTTTAAACTGAGATTGCTTAAGGTTGTAACTGCCTTCTAAAGTTGTGAGGAGAAAAGTATTCAACAATCTCCTTCTCCACATAAAATGTTAGGAAATTCACTTATTATTTAGTGTATGCCCTTGGAAATCCAAGTATGTCTAATCTCTGGGTTCCTATCTATACAACATCTGCAAAATTTAATGCAAAAGAACATAGTGTTTCTGGTTACAGGCATCAGAACCAACTGAGATTAATCATAAAGCAAAGTAAGCAAAGCAAAACAAAGAAGCAAGCAAAAAAATCAAACTGCTATACAAGAAAATATGATTAGACAAACATATCCCCTTAGAAAAGAGCATGGATAGGTATCTGCCTGAGGGGAACACCTCCCCGCCACACCTTTTTGTTCTCTAGCTGGAAGAGAATTTGATGGAAAGTGGATTGAAATCTATGATACTTTTTCACAATGGCAAAAGCAAAGAAACATTGGTCAATGTAATCTGAAAACAGGTGTGACTTGTCCCTCATCTTCATCTCCCCCTGAATTACTGCTTCTACTCTGTTGCTTTCTGTTCTTCCTGCTCCTTGCTCATTGTGTCTTTTAAAAAATCTCATTGTCTCTATTGCTGCCTCTTCCTTTTCCTTTGTTACTTTAGAGTCATTTTCTCTTCCTTCTGTTTGCCTTGGAAATAAAAAGTGCACGCAAAGCTGTTGCAAAGTGTGTTTTGTGTTCTTGTTGAAAAACACTTATTTTATTTATGGCTACGCAGAGGGACAGCCCTCCCTCCGAGGATCCTGGAGCCAACCCAATTCATGGTGGTTAAAAGTATTCATGCACGAGAGCTCTGTCTAAAAAATTAGGTTCTCTCTGTTTTGTCATTTAATATTAAGTAATCCTGGTGGATGTTCTGAACCTATTTCTCAGGCATTTGCCTAGATTCTGACCCTATTTTCTCAGCTATTTGTACATCCTTTGGGCTACATAGCTACATATTTGAACTCACTTTTTTTTTTTAATGCTGACTTTCCAGACTTGTCTGTTACTACAACCAGTGACTGTCCTTTGACCTTGGATATTTTGATAATTCTAACCTTTAAAACTGAGTTTTCCCCTAATTTGTTTCTAGAATTGCAAATGGTGTTAAGAGCAGTGTGATATAATGGAAAGAAAGCATTAGACTTCAGTTGAAAGACCTGCAGTTTTAGTACAGTCTTTCTGTTTGCCATTTTTTTACATTGGAAAAGTGACTCAATTTCTCTGACCCCTGGATTCCTCAACCCAAAAAGGGGATCAATAACAAAAGTTGGATTTACTTTTTGGAAGGAACCACCTAGTTTCTGGTTTCATGACAAAAATAGCTTCATTTCTTCCATCCTAATCATTGTTCCTTCCTAGAGGTCATATTATTAATCTGAATGGTCATATTCTATGATGAAGAGTTGGCCACATTTGTGCATGCATGGGGTCACCACTTGTTGACAGATGACAGACTTGTGTGGTGCTCTCTCTCTCTCTGCTGCTTTTCTTCTGTTCCTGTTGACTCCATGCTCTAGTACCAGGAGCCCTGTCACTTAGCCATACCTGCTTCTTCTCCCGTTCTCCTCTATGTGCTATGTTGTATGCCCAACCTTTGGCTTGGTAAGTGGTAGTTGGTGGGAAGATGAAGCCATCAGGCCCAACCTAAGCCATGAGCTTCCAGTTGGTTTTAACACAGAATCCTATTTGGGGCAAATGGGCACTAAATCAGAAAAATAATAGTGTGGTATTTTGCTTTCCATTGTTTTTGTTTCTTGGGTATATCACTTCCTCTAGAGCCTCAACCTTCTCCCATATGGTCTTAGAGAAAGCTATATATAAGAAATAAAAAGAATGAGTTTCTAACAAAGACTGTACTGGAGGTTCAAACCTCATCTTAATCTTTAATACCTTCTAACAACAATTTTTGTGAACATTTAAAGAGGCAATATATGCAAAAGCCTCCGTTATGGTGCCAAATAGGTGCTTACAGAATGCTAGTATCCCTGTCTAGAATCTAGCCTTGACTACTAGAACCTTGTTACTCAAAGTGCAGTCTATGCACTAGCAGCGTTAGCGCTGCCTGCGAGCTTACAAGAAAAGCAGAACCTTGGGTTGTACCCCAGAACGACTTGTACTAGTCTGCATTTTAACAGGATTCCTAGGTAATTACTAGTTATGTGACAGTCTGAGAAGCATTGCTATAGAGTCCATGTGTTCCTCATCCTGTCCTTTCTGCTCTGGCATCCTGTTTTGCTTCCACACCTGAGCTGCCTATAGACTCCCCTCTAGGACTGAGGGGCATATTGTTGCAGATGGCATGCTTTCCAAGTTAACTCAGATGCTTCTATTGATAAAGTTCCAACAGAAGCTTTAGTTGTGAAGTTCTCTTTTCCTAAAGGAAATGTGAACTAGCATATGTTGAAGAAACCAATAGTAAGCACAAGCAAATACAGAAGAAGTAGAGTTCATCTGAGTGTGATTTGAGAGGTGTGGAGACATCTCCCGGGGTGCAGATAGGGCTTGCTTTTTTAATGAGCTGGCTAGTGATGGATGCCTCTCCAGAGGATCCTTTGCTTCCAAGAGGGAAAAAAGTATAATTGAACTTATAGATCGTTTTTTCTACTCTACAGAAATGTGTGTGTGAGCTCTAAAGGAAAAGAAGCCCCAGTAAAGTTCCTAGTGAGCTGGGCTAAACTCTGAGTGACTGGGATTATAGATTTTTGACTTGCACCTGCTTATTAATATTCATTAGATAAGGCTATTATCAAATCAGTGGTGGTTTATTTTAAAATTCCTGAATCTCTACTTATGTGTTGTTTAACTATAGGTGGTCCCCAACTCACAATGGTTTAACATACAGTTTTTTTACTTTACAATGGTGTGAAAGCAATATGCATTCAGTAGAAATCATGTTTTGAGTGCCTATACAACCATTCAGTTTTTCACTTTCAGTATGCAATAAATTACATGTAATATTTAATACTTTATTATAAAATAGGCTTTGTGTTGGATGATTTTGCCCAACTGCAGGCTAAGGTATATGTTCTGAGCATGTGTAGTATAGGCTAGGCTAACTACAATGTTTGATAAGTGAGGTGTATTAAGCACATTTTAGACGTAGGATATTTTCAACTTTTGATGGTTTATCGGGGATGTAACCTCATTGTAGGTTGAGAAGCATCTGTATTTTCTTAAGACTCTTTTTTTCTTTTCTATTATCTCCTTTTTATAACTAAGGTATCATAATGGTTTATCCAAAGAACCATTAAACATTACCTATAAACATTATCTGTAATATATATCTGTATTATCAATAGAGATTAAACATTATCTGTATTGACTGCTGAATAACATGAAAATCTCACATGAAATAGAAGTTTGGAAAGAGATCAGTGATTGCTAGAGGCTGGGGGAGGGGTTGGTTACAAGGGGGCATGATAAAATTTTGGGAAGTGATAGAATTGTTCTATATCTTGATTATGGTGGTGGTTACCCGAATGTATGAATTTGTCAAAAATCATAGAACTGTACACTAAAAAATGCTGAATTTTGAAGTATATAAATCATAACAATAAAAAGGGGGTAAAAGCTCCAATCTGAAAAACAAAATAAAATAGCTACTCCGAGTTCCACAGGAACTGGGGGCAGGAGTGGTATAGTGGTGGTGGGAATATATGTCCTTATTTGAGAGAGGCAACGTGCTGTATTGGTTAAGAACACAGCATCCAGAGCCAGAGGGCCTGAATCCACCCTGTAAGGCACAAAATTCTCTGTTGCCTCAGTTTCCTAATCTGTCAACTGGTGATAGCAGCATCTTCATCATGAGGCTGTTGTTAGTAAACAGCAACAACAAAACAGAGGAGTGGACAGTGAAACTTTAAGGTTTTGCAGTGGGAGAAATTCTCTGATGGTTTCTTTTTCCTCACCTTATGCTTGGTGAGGTCATCCTCGCTTGTGGTGAAAAATAGTCTTCATCACAAACCTGTACACGTAGCTCGGCCCAGCCTGGCATATCAGGCAGCCACTGCTGAGTAAACGCTGTGGAATAAACCTCAGAGAGAGAATAAATCACCTCTTATGCCATGCCCCCTCCAGGTGAGGATGGAGGTCATTGCAAGAGGCATAACAAATAGTCAACATAATGTACCAAAGTAATAGATTCTATAAGGAAAACTAAATGGAAAATTTTTCTCGAGCGCTAGGCAGCTCTGGCCGAAGAGACAGAGGAGTCAGTGTTATTATACATGCAGTTGAATCAATAATACTTTTTCACTCATTTCTTTTTCATTTCACAAAAATGCCTATTTTAACCAGCAAAGAGGTAAGGAGATATTATCGAGGGCAATTTTTCATGCTCACATGGATTATATTCTGGGACACATCGCTCTTCCAAATAGCCCTGTTTCTGTTTTTTTTTTTTTTCGTCTTAGAAATATATTCAATTCTCTTCTAGTGGTGTGAATTCATCTGGAAATCTATGACAATCAATTAAGAAAATGAGAAAATAGAATGCGTATAATTATGATAATCAAGCTACATGAAACCCACCCTCTTAGGGCTAATACCCACGCATCTTTAAGCAATATATTAATTAAGCTGTGGGTAATTGTTACAATTAGAATCAAGCTTTTATAATTTTTAAAAATCACTATGAGGTAGGAAAAAGGAAATATTTTAAAAATATATGCAGCTGTCAGTTTTTAATGCAATTCATTATCATGACTACATAGCCATTTCCCCCACTGCATGGAGACAAAATTCCAGTGTGCTGTGCTGATTCCTCATTCATTACTGGAGAAATTTTGTGAATAGCACATTTTTCAGATGTTTCCCTGTTTCTATAGGTCAGAGGTTGGCAAACTTTCCATAAAGGGCCAGATAACATTTCAAGCTTTGCAGGCCAAGAGGCAAAAATGAAGATACATGAAAGTACTTATATAACGAGAGAAAACAAATTTCGACGATTTTTGTATTGATGGAATTAAAAATGTAATAAAATAATTGAATATGGTATTTTTTTTTTTTTTGGCAACGCACTTCTACTAATGGCATTCTTAGTATTGGGATAACATTTCTCTTAGTCGGAATTCAATGTTAGCGTTTCCCTACCATAACTGGGCACACATGGGTCCAGCTGTCTGCCCCCTTAAGGGTGGTGAAAATGGAAGTCAGTTTTTATTCAGTAATACCAGTGATCTGAGGAGAGATGTTGGGCTAACCCATCTCTCCAGTAAACCTGAAAGAGAATGGCCAGGCTAAAGCCACCTCAAAGACTCAGGTTTCCTGAGGGCTTTTTAAGAGCGGGCTGAGGGAATGGAACATGGAAAATGAAAAGCAGGAGGGAGGCGTAATGTGAGCAATGAGGGCTTCATGCAAGGTCTCAGGTGCCGTCTCGCCAAGACTCTGTCTGGTTTCTGCTCCCATCTTTGCTGTTATCTCAAGGTCTGGATAGTACATGCCATTCTGCTGCTTCAGGCTGTTTGGAAAACAACTTTATATTTATGTAAATAATGTCATCTTTCCCCATAACCAAGGGTCAAAATATCAAATAACCATGGGAAAAGAGGGAACTCCTAGAAATGCATGCCCAGAAAAATACTGTGCTTTTTAAAATTTGCCTATGGCCTGTGAAGTTTTGGTCCTGTTCGTTCCAACACTACTGTCAAGCCATTGTAGGTGTCCACTGGCAAACCGGGGAACCATTCTTAGCTTGTGGGCTGGAAGTAGTTCACAGACTGTAGTTGACCTGTCCCTGCTCTGGGTCAGTGTTCACTACAGCGTGCATCAGAATCACTAGCGGGTTTGTTGAAGTAGATGGCCAAGCCACACCTTCAAGTTTCTGAAGGCCCAAGAACTTGCATTTCTAGCAAGTTCCTGGATGAGTCTGAAGCTCCTGTTCTGGAGTCCATACTTTTAGAACACTGCTCTTGATGTTGGTCCTTCTAAAAAGTCACATAGAATATGGATCTGTATATTTTATGTTTTTATTGTTTATTCACGTAGTTCAGCTTACCTGATAGACTTTACCTTTTTGAGCTCTGAAGTACAAGGGGAATAAATCCAAAGTTAAATTTCCATTAAACAGTGAAGACCTATTTAGATCAGGATTGATAATAACAGGAAACTTTGTCTCTTAAATAGCTCTTAGTCTCTTGCTTACAGAATTGAGGAACAGCAATCAGCATCTACTTGTCTGCTGTAAAGAATGTCTGAATAGTTCTTTTCCAGGCCAATTAAGCTTTTAAGATAGTATGCAATATTCCAAAGGATATATGTGGGTGAAACATAAAAATGACATTTTTGCCTTAGATTTAACACATCCTAGTTCACCAAGTACATTATCTATATAATGTCCCCCTGGGTTGAAATTTGTTAGCATGTTCAACCTAAGATTTTAACACAGAGGCTAGTTAAAACACTTCCCTGAGGCCAACAAGGGGCAAGTGAGATACCTGCTTCCTAAATCCAGGAGTGGCCCATGGTCTAGATCAAATAGTCTCCAGATGACTGGTAATTTGCACTGGGCTCTTGGGGATGAGCTCTGAATGGTTTGAACTATTACTTATAGTGAGGTTGTGGAGAAGGTTAATGATAAATGGCATGACATTCGGTAGTTGAAACAATCATATGTTACTAAAGAGATTCTTTCAAAAAAGAAGCAAAGTGGAAAATATGTTCTCCTTCTGTTTATTTGCCTCAATGATTTAAAAAAATCAGCTTTATGGAACCATAATCTTCCTCAAGACAGATGGGCCTGTACATTGGCATGGTGCATTCAATCAAATGTTTACATTTCAAGAGGAAGGTGAAGAAACTGAATGTAATGACATCTTCAGCATCTATTTGTCATTTTTAGTTTTATAACATTGATACAAAAAATAGTATTCTGATTAGCAGCTTGATTGGCAACCCATGTAACCCTAGATAATACTACAAACCTGGAGAGTGCACTTTTACAGACAATTACTTTTGGTGAAACAGTATGTACAATTTTGACAAATAAATACATAAATACAATCATTCATATATAACGATATACCTAAATGTCAATTATCATCAACAAGCATTTCTAGTAAATTACTTCTTTCATTCACAAGTTACTTTGTTGCTTATAAAAACTATCTTCACCTTACAGAAGAAATGACATAATCAATTCCCCCACTAAACCCACATATTAGGAAAGATAGAAAATGAATCCCACACGCGCTAGGTAAATATTTCATTGTCTTTTGATAGAAGAGATTTGATTGAAAAACTCCTTCCTTGGCTTCTCTGTAAAGAGTTTATTTTCCCCATATGGTATCACAGAAAGGGGTTTTGTTCTTCTGAATTTAATCTGTATTGAAAATGATCTTCATTTTTTGATTCCAGTTATTAAAAGTACAATATCATATATCGAAACTGACATTTGTTCCAATATAAGAAGACACAAAGCCACGCAAACTAGCCACCAAAGATAAAACTTTCTTTCCAGAAAATAAATTTAAAAAAGAAACTTTAAGAATATAGACACTGATTATTGTTACCCAGTGCATAATGAACAAATAGAGAGTTTTTGTAAAAATCGCGTGAATGACTCCTAGTGGAATACTGTCTGAAACATTATTTTTTGTCAGGGAAATAATAAGAATGGCTTAAAAAATAATTGAAACAATAATTGGGTCAGTGTCATGTTGTAAAATTAACAAAGGTAGAAAGTTAGAGCTTTTTCTTGATTACTTAAATATTTTTTTGAACATTCAAAAAACAAAGGGCAAACATGCTTAAGGCTATTGAAACACTGGACAAATGGCCTTGCGTCACCAAGCTCCATGCAGAAGAAAATGTTATACAGCAAGCAGATTCTAGCTATATGTACAACTGGAGAAAAGGAAAAAAATGCCTTTAAAATATATACATGTGGTCTTTGATGAATATTTACATGTTTGTCACATGGGTACTCCCTAGCATGGAAAAGTTAGGAAATAATTCTTTAAGACATGATTCTCTGATTTTTGCTCCTTTTAAATATTTGGGCTCTATTCATGATGTATATGCACACATAGAAAACAATTCATAGGTATACACATATCATGTTCCTATTGTGCAATTCTGTGACGCCAAAGGTGACCTGACTAAGCAGTGGTAGGAGACAGAGGCTTGGTTCGGCTGCATGAGTGGAAGGCGAACCAAGTATGAAGTCATGAGACTGTCCCAGTGAGTGAGCTCACAGACATTGAGGCTACAGTTGAAGGGTGGCTCCCCTTGTGCTCATTCTCTAATCAAAGTCCTGCAGACCACACTAGAAGTCCTGTCTCATATTGGGTTCTTTGGAGATGGGGATGAGAGATCTGGTGTTTTAAAGAAATAGGCCATGACTTCCATCTGCTGATTTTCTTTCCCTGTTTGCTATCAACTTGTCTAGAGGCTCCCAAAGGTCAGGTTAAAAAAAATTAACTAATTAATTAAATAAAAAGGTGTACTCTTTCAGCTGCGGGGCTTTCTTTGAATGAGAAGAAACAGGAGTTTTCTAACAAATGGTAGAAGAAGTATAACGTGTGGGCTTGCTGAGTGCCTATTCTTCTTTTGATAGAGGTGGATGGACTAGCTCTATCTGTCCTCAAAGTTCTTAGAGTTCCGATCAAATGTTTCCTGAGAGCTAAGTTGCTGTGATGCACTTTGCAAAGCATATGCTTCACTTACTGTAACATACCCCCAGCCAGAAGTGCCTTTCCAAAGAAAAGCAGCTGCCTTCACGTTCAGTACCGTGGCAACGCACTGAAGTAATAACTCATTCACTGAAACCAGAAGAAAGAGCAGAGAAACTGAAACTTCCCCAAAGACCTAACTTGTAGCCAAGGAAAAGTCAAAGACTTGGGAGAATTAGGTGCACGGATAGTCCACAGCTGATCTTTATTTTGGCAGATTTTCAACTGACATGATGTTACTACTACTGGTCATCATTGTAATTATGTAATTATTTTAGCATTTAGCATAATGCATGACACATTGCATTACATAGCACCTTTTAAGCTAAGGATCTCAAAATACTTAGCAAATGTGATTTGCTCTCACAGTACCTGTGAGGTAGGTGTTTTTTACAGCCATTTGATAAATGAGCATATTGAAGCACAGTAAGGTTAAGATGCCTGCTCACATGGCCCAGAAGTGTGGGCATCAACAGGACCTGAACCTGGGCTTCCCCACCCTTCCTTCCCATGAACCTCAGTCACAGAGCCCCCAGAAGCCCTCATAATAGCATTGCTGCTAATGGTACTCAAATGTTTGAGATGTTAGAGAGTATGGCATTTGTAAACAGTAGGGCCAACATTTTCAATAATATTGGTACTCGAAGATTTTCTCATGTGCTTTGCAAATGTGTGGGAGGGGCATCTTACAGCACTGCTAAGCTTGTGTTAATTATAATGCATACTTAAATTTGTGTTTTCTCTAGGTGGTTTATCGTTCTCTGGCCTCCTACCAACTTATTTTCTTCACATGGAGACATTTGTCTGCCAGATCCAGAAACTGCGAAATGCACTTAATGACATTGTAAGGAAGAAAGCAGGTGAGATTACATTTGGCAAAGTCTCCTTGGAGGCACCATGTAATGTTTGTTATGAAAGAGCAAAAAAAGAAAAAAAAATGCTTGCTTACTTTAAGTAGCATTTTATATACATTCCACCTGCTGACCAGGTTTAATCCTTGGATGAACAAGCAGAGTTGTCTTCCAAACATACAGAGTATTTGATTCTCAAGTTTAAATTCCCATCTATTTAACTGCAGCCTTCCTGCCAGGACTAAGTTCATTTTTTGGCTGAACTACACACATTGTACACATACATGGCAATATATGTAAAAATTCAATGTAACAATAACACATACAATATTACTAATCGCATCCAGTGTGTCTTCTTGACTGTGCATCATTTCCAAATCGTTTTTGAAAAAGAGTTATTTACTTATTTATTTTCACAGAGATGATATGAAGACATTACTGTGAGTTTCAGTTTCACAGAACCAGATTTTTATCTCAGATGCACAGAATGTAAATCCTAGAAGTTGTTTGGAAGTCGCTTTTTGAGATAAATGGCAATTCCTTAGGACCTGAGAATTAAATCTCATCCTTCTAAATCATTTATTATATCTATGGCCAGAGCCTAACATTTGTAAATCGGTAATCCAAGAAAGGAACTAGGAGCAGGAAGCAAAAACTTTATAAAACCCCTTCACCAGTTCATTTCCCCTGGTGACACCTGTAAAATACCAATAACTTAGGCCCCATTTCTTAAAAAAGAAAATAAATGTATTTACATGGGTAAAAATCCTAACATCTGAGATGTTTCTTGCTTGACATGTCATTCCAGATTCTGTGCATTTCTTCTGGAGAGATCTGATGCACGGTGATAACTCGGCGGTACCTACACAAACTATAGGCCATTTTCCAGTGATTGAAGCCACTGTTCTGGAAAGGGTGTATGCCCAGCTTTCGAAGACACAGTCCCACATATACATCTTCGAGATGAAGCAATCTTGTGTGGAGTGAGGTCTTGTAAATGAGTTCTGCCACATCGGCTGAAAAGATATAGCCGGTCCCCGAACAGAAAGGTGGGTAGTTACTGTCAGGGTACAAGTCCCTGGGCATGTACCACTTACTGCGGACATCCCGGATGGGCCCTCCGTTGATGACATAGCCAGTAAAATACCTTCTTCTTGGCTTGGTGGAGGGTTTCAGTAGTTTATAAATAAGGTTGTCCATATTTACAAAAATATCACTGTCTGTTTTCATGACATACTTGGCTTTTGAACAAAACGTGGCCACCCATCTCATCCCCATCAATGTTTTGAGGGTGAGGTTATGGTAGGAGTCAATGAAGTCCTCCACGATGATGTCGTGGAAGATTTGGCTCTCTTGCTCCACCATCTGGTTCAGGACAGGATCAGCGTTCTTGCCCAGGAGGAAGACTGTGGCGATCCTGATCCCTTTAAAGTTGTTCTCGTCCCCCCACGTCTCGCGGATTGCCTGGCGGGCATCGAATTCCTTGTGGGTGGTGCTGATGAGGATAACAAGAAAAGGAATGTTCTTCTCACATTTGTTGGGCTCATTTATTATAAATTCAAAAGAATGTGGGTTTATAGGTCGAGTTCTTATGTTGCCAAAGGTGAGGTTTTTCCTGGCAACTGTTAGGTGGCTGAAGGGCTTGGAGCCTGTGTAGGAGGAAGTGGGACGAGTTATACTCAAGTACCAGAGAGCGCTGGCCCAGCACACGACTGTCAACACGTACAAACAGGAGACCTTTGACGCCATTGTCTCGAAAGTGTGCCTATGCCGAATATTGAAGAATATGCCTTCTTGGCACTAGTTTCTTTTCCTCTTCCAAAGGCAGCATATTATTAATCGATCTTAAAGTTCGACTGAGAAGCGTGAGTGTGGGATTGTCCATGGGCCTCAGTGGCAGTCTGGCATCTCTACGTTCACTCTACTTTCTTTCAAACCAGACGAAGGGCTCCACGCCTCATAAATCTTCCTCTTAACTCTGCAAAATCAATAAAGTACAGTTGTCATTCAGATATATGTAGTCATTTTACATCCTCAAATAAACATAACAAGGGTATAAGAATTACCTATGATGGCTAAAATAAACATGATCATTCATTTCCACCAGTCCTGAAAGCTTCCTGACATAGCTCTCCTTTTCTTCTCCCCTTGTAAAAGATATTTATGTATATTCGTTCCCAATTACAAATATATAGATTATAAACTTTACATGAATATGAAGCCAACTGAACATTTGTGATTTTGAAAGAGTTTCTTTCTCTTTACAAGAGGCCTTCTTTGCAGTTAAATACTTTCTGGCTCTAAAGTCTTCTTTCAGGCAAGAAAGTCTCATACATTTCTTCATATCTCTTCTCCATTTTTCCAAGTCTGAGCTTTTGTTTGCTTGATTCTGATGAAGGAATCAGTTCCCAACAAGTCTTTGCTTTCTCTAACTCTATATTTGAAAATGTGTCCATCACCACTGGAAAATCCCTGCTAATACTGCATGTTTCTTGGCTCAGACTTTAGAAGTAATTCTCAGCTGTTCCTCCCTTTCTCCTTACTTTGGCTCTCAGAACTCTTAGCTCCCAATTTTCAGTTTTCTGAGGCTCCATATGGAGAATATCCTTACCCCTCATGCATGAAAACAGTCACTCAACTGTCCCTTCAGACAACTGGAAGCATTCATTTTGGAGTAGATCTAAATGGTGTTTGCTTTTTGTGGTTTTCAAAAATTCACCCATTTGTTCCCTTGATGAAATTTTACTGGCCCCCTTTAATTTTTTTTACTTAGTTACATTTGCCTATAAACAGATCATGAGTATAATTGAGCTTGGGGGCCACAAACCCAGTGACAATCTGACAAAACTTTAATTGGTGTTCAAATTAAGAAGTTGTGCTGTGGAATGCCAATCCTTTCTAGAACTTCTAATGCTCTCTAGAGCTTTTAACTTTATTTCAGTTAAAACTATATGCCAGGTTACAAAGTCCATTCACATAAAAATTGTTTCATCCTTCCTAGTTAAAGCAGAATATGGTAGTCCTGGAAGGTGAGATAGTAGGTAATAGATCTTAACAAAGTCTGCTTCAAAGAAAACTATGTGCTTAACTGTACAGACTGTGTTGAAAGAATTTAACTGGGATTATAGATTGAAAATCATGTTTCTAAGCACAATAGTCATAATGAAATGAAAGGACATGATGGGCAACAGCAAAGGCAATATACATCCTCTTGTTTAAGCCATGAGCTGTGAATATATGATCCAAATGAGACTAGCAATAACTCAGTGTGGTTATGGTTTTAACTGAATGAATATTAGAATGGCTTTGAGAAGCATGATTCCAGGCATACTCAGGCCCTCATTCAACCCATAATAAGTACTCTCTAAATATAGGGTCCTAGATCCTTGGCCTTCTGGAGGAAATTTGTGCTCTAAGGTGCACCACAGCTGATAAAAAGAAGGATGTTGTATGCAACAAGCTCTGAAGCTTTAAACAATAAGCAAAAGGAAGTGAGAGAAACCAGTAATAGAGAAAAGGGCTTCTCACCTTGGGAAATACACACGTTGACACCATTTCAATTTCAAAGGATTGTTAGCGAGTCTCAACATGGTACTAGAAACCAAACTTTCTCTACTGTTGTTCTAGCCTATGTATCTGATTGGTATAAGCCTACCTTTATCATTCCATTGCCCTTGACACTTTGCATATTTTCCTACTAAATTGTGAGCCACCTATCAGCAAGATGTCAGGGCCTCCCAAACAGCCTCACCTGGCAGTGGCTCCTGCCAGGCAATCTTTGGGAGCCAGTAATCACACTATTAATGGAGGATTTCTCCACTTTATATTTTGATCTCCTTTTTATTGTTCCTTTGCTGTCCTTGCAGAGTTAATTTAACAAGTTTTTATCCTCTACCTTTATAGTTAAGCTTTCATTCAGCTCTTAAATTTATTCATTCATTTGTTTATTCACTTATCCATCAATCAACCAATTAATTGAATATTCGTTGAGTGCCTGTTGTGTGTGAAATGTTGGAAAAACAGAAATAGAATCCATATTCCTGCTTTAAGGAACTCCTAGTCTAGGAGAAAAGATTTCAAATAAATGATTATCACAATGGGATAAAAATTTTCATTACGAGGCTTTTGGAGTACATAGGGTGTGGGGTGGCAGAGAGAGTATGGGAGTACCAGGTACAGCCCTGTAGATTGTGCACAGCACAGCTCCAGAGGGCACCATTCACACAAGCTGCAATGTGAATCCTACTCTTCCGCCCTCTCCCAGATGCCATGGAAAGTTCAGAACAGGTGAGCTAAGCTGAATCTACAACTAGGGATTATCTGGATGGGGATCAGGCATTCTAGGTAAGGGAAACAGCATATGCAAAGGCATAAAATGAGGGTGAGCATGGCGTGTACCAGGACCAGAAATAGTTGAGTAAAGGAAGAAGACAGGGTGATGGGGAGGAGGGTAGGAGTGGTGAGAGGTGGGACTATCGAGATAGGCAGGAATCAGATGCTGAGTGGTACTCAGAAACCATCCTGAGCTGAGTAGCTGCTTACCCATCTGTGGTGGATCGAATTATGTCCTCCTCAAATTCATTGAAGCTTGAATTGTATTCCCCAAGTTTTTTGTATTAGAAAGTTGGTCCCCACCGTGACTGTTAAGAGGGTGGGAAATCCTATTTGGTAATTGAAAGGTGGAGCCTTGAAGAGGTGATTAGATTGTAGGATTGCACCTTAGGGGATGGATTAATTGGTGGTCAGGGACATGGTTCTGAGGGCTGTAAAAAGAGAGTGAATGAGAAGCTCTTTCCATCTGCTCTCTCTGTTCCACCATGTTGCAATGTGAGACCCCTGGGTGGCTGTCACCACCACCAGATGGACTTTGGACTTCCTAGCCTCAGAAACTGTAAGCAATAAATTTCATTTTCTTATAAATCACCCAGTTCTGTGTATTTTGTTATAAGCAACAGAAATGGACTAATACACCACCTGTGCAAAGGTTGTGAAAGAGGATTTTATCTCCCCCAAATCCTGTCCACTTATTTCAATAGCAATTCATTCTTCCATATTAAGGATTTCTTTCTCCCATAGTCCTATGCCACAGAAGAGTAAGTGAGAATTTGTTTTATCTGATATCTCTCTGTGTGGTTTTCTGGAGGAAGGGACTACATAAACAGAGGTACCTGTGAGATTTAGGAAGAACTAAAAAAAAAAAAAAAGAAAAAAATATAAGAGAGGGCCGGCCCGGTGGCGCACTGGAGAGTGCGCCGCTTGGGAGTGCGGCGGTGCTCCCGCCGAGGGTTCGGATCCCATGTGGAGACCGGTTCCTGCTCACTGGCTGAGCGCGGTGCGGGCGCAGCGCTGAGGGTTGCAATCCCGTTGCCGGTCCCCGGTACGGGCGCGACACCGAGGGTTGCGATCCCGTTACTGGTCAGTAAAAAAGACAAAAAGGAAAAAAAAAAAGAAAAATATAAGAGAAATAAGTGAGAGCTTGAAAAAGGTTTAGGTATTTATAAACAGTTTTTCACAGCAGAATGAGCTTTCTTCCTTGGATAGCTAATAAACATAATACTCCTTACCATTATTATTGTAGCTCTCATTTAAAAATGTGTATAGTAGACCAGGCACTGCTATGTGCTGTATTCTATGCCATTCTATTCCATTTTTATAGTGCTTCATTCCTTAGAGTATTGCAAGGTATAATTTTCTCCATTTTACAGATGAGAGAGTGGAAACTCAGAGATGTTAAGCAGCTTGTTCAAGATCACACAGCTAGTGAGTGCTCGGTGAATAGTCACTCCTGAGCTTCCTTTGGGATAATAGGCAAAATCTTGGATAGAAAGCCTGGGTTGCAAGGTGCATCTCAGGCTGCTAGTCTCCCAGTGATCCATGCATTTGTTTTCTTAGATGTGTGTCCATCGTTTGGATGTTTTCTAGTTCATTCTGGTTTGCTACGCACTGCTCTATACCAATTCTGTAGGGATTCTTGATCATCAAAAAATGATGATTTGCAAAGAGCACATTAAAGCTGGAAGATGCCAGGGGCAGAGTGGGAAAGCTGCAACCGTTGAAGAGGTTTAGAAACTTTGCAAATCTCTTTCTCTGAAGTCCTGAAACACACACACACACACACACACACACACACACACGACACACACAGAGAATCAGTATTTCTATTGACCTTTTTTCCCTTTTTCACATATGACAACAAAAGTACGTATAGTATTACATCTTATTCAATAATAAATGTAAGTTGTTATTTAGTAAATCGTCTGTTTAAAAAAAGCAGAGGATTTGAAATGTGAAAAGGAGCCAGCACAGGATCTGAAGAGTGGCCAAAGACAATATGGGCTCTAACAGTGGCCCTTTTGCTTACAACGAAACAGATTTCTCAGGTAGCCAAAAAGTACAAAAATATGTCTTTGGGCTGAAAATAGTAATGTAACTAAAGACAAGGAAGGATAGTATGTTGCATTGAACTCTAAGGATTAATTTTATATATGTTGGATGCAGTAATTGGCAACGGACCAGCTTGTCTATGGTTCACTCCCTGAGTAATCCTAACTTGTGATGTGAATTTTCTGTATCTCAGTAGCCTTAAATACAAAGAAAGGGCAATAATAACATCTGTTCTATCTACAAACACATTATGGGTGTTAACAAGCACTACCAAATCATCCGAGTTTCTGGAGAAAGGGAGCTGTACAGCAGATGGTATCACAATACAGAGAGAAGTATTTAATGGGGGTGAGAGGATTGTGTTGGTTCATCAGTTCATGGTTTTGGATCCTGAGCACATATATTGATCAATTCTTCTAAATAAATAGGATTGCTGTCAGTGTCTTGGTTTGTCCATCCAGGTTAGAAAGTACTCTGTACACATTTCCCTGCTAGAGACATTTGTTTTCTTCTTGGGAAAGTTAGAGCCAAAGGCCCACTGAAAAGGAAAAAAAAGTCATCTGTAAAATTCTGGAGAGGGCACTGACTGTCACAGAGCAGAATCCTCTATAGGGTTCTTTCAGTTTTATGTTTAAAAAAAAATCCTGTTTAAACAGAAAATTGAATGTATCAGTAAAATAGAAAGTTGTGAATGTAACATTTGTGATTCTTTTAGCAGTTTTACCACAAACACATACACTGATGACACATTAACTTGTGATCCATTAAATACAAATCCCTCCAAATAGAAACATTTAACTAGAAAACTTGAAAGTTTTACCCCCAGGGGCCTTACTGTACTGTGGATTACCTCATTGGCAGAACTCTCCAGTAACTATCCACCTTCACCTTTCAGGAAGTTAATGGGGCAGAATTTTCATTTAAGAAGCACATGTTTCTCCTAAAAACTGAATTATGGATTATTCTGAATAATTTATTTAAAAAATCTTAAAAACTTTCTAAAGTTTTTCTTTGGTACAGCCAGAGGTAAGGCGTAGGAGCAGTATCTTTGGTGAACTGTGCACCGTTTGGGGTGACAGTTTCATGTCTATCTCCATCATGGTTCAGGCAACGTGATGTTTAATTTTACATGTCAACTTGACTGGGCTAAGGGATGTCCAGACAGCAGGTGAAACATTATTTCTAGGTGTGTCTGTGAGTGTGTTTCTGGAAGAAATTAGTGTTTGAATTAGTAAACTGAGTAAAGAAGATCACCCTCACCAATGAAGGTGGGCACCATCCAATTTGTTAAGTGATCAAATAGAATAAAAAGGTAGAGGAAAGGCAAGTTTGCTCTCCCCGCTTGAGCTGGGACATTCATTTTCTCCTGTGCTTGGACATGGCCTCTCCTGGATATTGGTCCTTCAGACTCAGACTGGGACTTACACCATTGGCTCCCTGGGTTTTCACGCCTGTGCGTTTAGACTGGGTTTGGACTATACCGCTGGCTTTCCACGGCATGCAGACAGCAGGTCATGGGACTTCTCAGCCTCCATAATCTCATAAGACGATCCCTCATAATAAATTTCTTTCTATATATCTATATATCCTATTGGTTTGTTTCTCTGGAGAACCCTGCCTAATTCAGGCAGGTACAAGTCACCACATTTCCTATGTCTTTGTTGCCACTTACTCTGACTTGGCTTGGCAATCATTCAGGCTTCCTTTCACCTATGGGCAAGGTTGCAGGAGCCTCACCAAATGGCATGCTTTGCTTCACTCTCTGGTGTCTCAAGGAATATCTCCAGGTTCTAATTCCCCCTGCATTTTCAAATCTACTGTGTTTGTTTATCAGAGATTCATTGAACACTTACTAGGTGCCAGGCACTGAGCGGTTAAGAGATGGTGAAGAAAGATAAAGCAGTTGGAAAAAAGTAAACCCAATATTAATCAGTTAAAAGAGAGGCAAGACAGGAAAACAGAGAGAGAGAGAGAGAGAGAGAGAGAGAGAGAGAGGAAGAAAGGGAGGAGGGAGGGAGAAAGGAAAGAAGGAAGGAAGGAAGGGCGAGAGGGAGGGAGGTTGGGAGGAAGGGTTAACTGCTTGTGTTATGAAGTGCTCTTGAAATGGGTGAGGAGCTGGCTGTATTCCCCCATCATATTGAGCAGGGAGAAAGATTTTTTTTTTTTCCCTGAAAATCATTTGATCTCAAATGACTTTCCTCAGAGCTGGCGTATGAAATCAAAGTATCTGCATTCTGTGGTGAAATACAGGAACTCAGACCACAACAGAACTAATTGATAAACAAGCCCCAAAGGCCAGAGATTCTAGGTGGCCACATTAATTTGGCATATATTATCTGGGCGCCTGACTCCCTCCCTTTTTCTCGCTTTTGTAATTATGCTGTAAATAAGCACAGGAGAGGAAGAAATAAAACACTATTAACACTAGATAATGGTCCTTGAAGGAAGAATTTCATAAACCATTATGCTATCCAGCTTGCTAACTTATCTCTCCAAATCACAGAGGGCTGGCTTTCTCTCTCGCCTTTCTTTTAAGTGAGCCTCCTTGGCTAGGAAAGGAACCATCTCCATAGAAGCCGAAGTCTCTGACTGCTCATAGAAGTAAGCGTTATGACTCCTCTGCCTCAGACAGACAAAGAGCGAATTTGTTCCCTTTAAAAATTTAATTATGATCTTTTCAAAGAGATCCCATAATTGAACTTACCCAACAGATCATTTGCATCGAGGAAGTGGTGTAAAGCAAAAGGTAATATTCATCATGATCTGGCAGTCGAAATCATTTGCCTCCCAAATCTGCAAAAAGTGATTCAAACCTTTCTCCTTTTTAGTTCAATATACCTTGACATTTATTGAAAATGTCTTTATAAATCCCTGCATTCGGAAGAATGGGACCAACTTGGAAGAGGAGTGGGCGGGATGAGGGTGTCTTTTGTGGGTTTAGGGCTCCTGCTGTTCTGAAAGCCACATTTTAGCTCACAGAGGAGAAAGTGCACTTCAAATTAGCAGGGAAGATTATAGCTGTCTTCCAATCAATGTGTTGTCCTAGTTCTAGAATTCAGAGAATTTTTTAACATCACTACAATCCTCTCAGGGAAATATGAAAATGAGAATTTCTCATTATTTTAAAAACTGCTTGGCTTCCTTTGCAGTGATGGATATTGTGTCTTGACTGCCGTATATAAGACATATTTTTAAAGATGGGCAGAGCGATCACTAATTTAATCATAGGAGCCGAAAAGCCTGGCAGTGTGATTGGGCCTCGGGTGGTGAAGAAAATGCCAGCATTCTCCACTGGGAAAGGAAATGCCAGTATTTTTTATTAGAAATGTGGAAGAGGATGAGAGGAAAGACATCCTACGAATATAAACAGCAGCTGGGAGAATTTAAAAATGATGAGCTATGTGATACAAAAAAAAGTATTCATTTGGCCCATTATCTTGGGGGAGGCTGATATAAACAGATATTTTTAGAAACCAGAAAGATGTTAATGTATTTACTATCTAAAATTTACAAAGTTTAGGGAGATTTTCTTAGACAGCTTATCATTGAGAAGCAGTATTATATTAGGTTATATTTCAAAGAATGATATTAATACTATGCAGCAACTGATACAAATTTTGAGAATTTGAGATTTTTTTTTTTACCTTTTTTTTGGTTTTCTAACTCAAATGCCCCTTTTATAAAATATCAATTTATTGGAATCCACAATAGCTAAAGCGCAGCCTTAGAACACCAAGGTCATGCGTTCGGATCCCTATACTGGGTATCAGCCCGCAGGCAAAAAAAAAAAAAAAAAGAAAAATCCATAATACCTAAAAATAATATTATGTAGCTGCTGTCAGTGGAAATTATTTTGTAGGCACTCAATCTGTGGCACCAGAAGACTGAGAGTCAACTTCAGATTTTCAGTCATCAGCTCAGAAGCCCGTGTAACTCTGTGCCTTTGTTTCCTCTTCTATAAAATGAGAATGATCACACTGGCCATACTTTGCAGGGTCATTGTAAGGATCAAGTGAGATAACGTATTTGAAAACACATTATAAACTGACTAGTGCTACATGAATGTAAAGTGTTATCATTATCATACAAACATGATGAATAAATACAAATCCGGAGGTGATTGCCTATAAAGGATTTTATGAGGAAAGATCAGCCAATGCATTTTGACGAATTGGTGCAAAAGCAGTTTCCTGACTTGGCTGTTGCTCAAAAGGAAAAAAATTAACCTTGGCCCCTCCAGTTGACTGTTTTCATAAGAAGCTTTAATTTCATTTTTTAATGCCTATATAAAAAGGTCTTGCACTTCGGTTAAAAAAAAAAAGGTGAGGCAAACAAGTTACAGAAAATGTCATTATGGCTTGTGATTATTAGCACTAATATGAAATAGAATTAGATTTTTTTTCAAATATAACATTAGAGTATTGAAAATCTACCAGATTTAAATAGCCTTCTAAATAGCATTCACACAGCCATAATTAACTTTCTACGTATACTAACTGAGCCTGAAATGTCTATACTATGATCATCTTACAGAGGTTAAAGACAAAATCTACTAGAAAATAAAACTTTGTGATTTTTTCCTTCACAGGCTTGTCAAATTTGTAATGGAACCTATCCAAAATGCAACATCACAAAGTGTATCATAATTTAATCACTTAACCAAGGGACTTATCAATTTTCAGCATTAGAATCAGATTTATGAATTGTTCTACAAATGCACCCAAAGGAGAGCCTGGGTAACAATGAAAGACAGTTTGTTTAGCTGAATAGCTTTTCAACCATTTCTTTTTGTTCCCAAAATCTGTGGTTATGTGTATAATTTTCTTGAGTTAGTACTCACTGGCCAACCAGATGGAAATGCTGTCCTTCTTTTCATTCTCGTCCTCCGTCCTCACTTCTGCCACCCCAGCATGGCTCCCCCAAGCTAGTCACCAAACACTTGCTCCGCTTCACTCACTGGGTATATCTTATGCTAGAGATTTCTATTTCCATGCATTCCCCTCTTTTATAATTTCCTTTTTGCTAATGATTCCTATTTCCCCTATAGTTAGAGAACCACCCTGCTAGTTTTCATCCTACTGGTGACTTGAACTCTTTTCCACCATCAACTTTACATGGCCCTTAAGTCTATTTGAGGCTCTACTGGAATCGTCTAACTTGGATTGCACCAGCAGGGATCACATTGTAAATCTCTTCCCAGGCTTTTGCTTTTCAATCCTCATTCCTTCGTCACTTCTCCCTTCTCTCTCCCCCACTGCATCAATTCCCAGTATCGTCCATCATCTTTAGTCTTACTTTGTGCCTTTAAGTATTCTGGGGTGGGTTCTCATTATCAGAGACTTGAAGACAATCTGGTCTCCTGGACAAAGCATAAGATCAACAGTCAACAGAGAAAGATCCCAGTTGTAGCTCTGCCATGAAATCTCTTTGGAAATTTTTTTCCCTTGAAAATATCTCCTGGTTTCAAAATTACATGAATCCCCACTGATCAGAAATTCTGCCACTAGTACTTGCTTTCTCTAAGACTCTTTTTCACATTTGGCATTTTTAGTCTCTTCATTTCTACTGGCTCCTCTTTTGCCTGTAGAAGTGCTTGTATTCCTTTGCTTAGAAAAATGACAAAACAACAACAAAACCTTCTCTTCACCCAAGGCATCACTTTCAATTACTGTCATACCTTCCTCCTTCATTTGGTAGCCAGGGCTCCTAATGAGTGCTCTCTCCTGCCTTTTCCCATTTCCTTATCTATTTAACTCCTGCAGTCTGTCAGCATGGCCTGTGACACCATCTTGAGTCAAGCATGAGACTTCTTGCCCAGCCCACACCTCTCTTTCCACACATTGAGTTGCTCTTTCAACTCCTGCTTGGGATTCCTGCCTACTGCACTCTCACGTCTCTCTGCTCAGCTCTCTGGTGGTCCTTTGTGTTCTCTTCTCTGCACACCTCGTCTGCCTGCATCCTCCACAGCAGCCCTTAGTCCTCCTCCAGTCTCACAGCCTGGGAGCTGGTGCTCTCGAGGACAAGGCTTCTGCTCTCAGCTCTCCAAGCACGTTCAGCAGAAAGGTGGATCAGAGGCCACTGAACTTGTACCCCCTTCTATTTTCAGCTCCGTTCTCTCTCTTAGGGTATAAAAGTAGGTTTACACCAAAGGGAGAAGTTTGCCTTCTGTGTCGCTTTTTTTTTTTTGTAAAAAATATACTTCAGAACACAAATGTTTGAGTTCAATTTCTTGGACTGGGAAGTTTGTATCATAGACGAGCTTAACAGGCATATAGGACAGGTTTTGTTAATGACAACAAAAGGTAAAAAAAAAGTTAATAATTCTATGCTTTTTGTTCACCAACATAGATGTGAGTTTTATTTTTCTCTATATTTGAGATGTCAGGCTGTTTCTAAAACTGTTAAAATGTTGTAAAGCGTGTTTTTACTTGGCCCATTAGAGATGACTCTCCATAAAGTTCTGAGGCTATTTTTTGCTTAAAGAGTGCATTTTAATAGTCATTTCGTCAGTAAATCCTGAACAGATGGTACAGGTGATTTTTCTTATAAATTTCAAGCTATATGCTTTCCCTTTCCCTGAGTACATAATTTGAAAGTCTTTCAGACAGTTTGAAAGTTTTGCAGAAGTAGAATTTAGGGAAGGTCTCTAAGTATAATTGGAAACAGGTCAGTTGTGAAAGGATTTTTTTTTTAACACATGGAACCAGACAAATGTAAAAAACATCCGAAATTAAAGGAAAAAAATCCCACTTATAATTCTGTACCATATCTCTTCAGTCAAAATGGTAATCATTTTTATAGCTGGGAGGATTACTGCAGCACATAATTCCTAAGATTTGTTAAATCAAGGTTGTGACATTTAGTAATTCTTTTGAAATAAAATGTTAAACGATCATTTCTATTTTATCAATACCTACTATTTTCTAGGACTAAAAAAAATGCTTTGCAAATAACTCATATAATCTTACTAACAATTACTTCTATTAAGAAGTAGGCATCACGGTCCCCATTTTTCAGAAGAGAAAACTTAGGCCCAGAGAGATTAAGCAACTTGCCCAGATTCACATAGCTAATGAGTGAATAAACATGGATTTGAACATGAGTCTATTAAACTGTAATGTGTGGGTCTATACACCATATTCTGCATTTTACTTTTTACATGGTAGTCAGATTAAAATTATCTTTTCTTATCTCCTCTAATTATCTATGGAGTAATGTGAGAGGTGGGAGAAATGGACTCACAGCTCCTGTGCATCTCACCTTGGTTTCAGGGTCTTTGTAGCTCTGTATGCCTCAGTTTCATCATGTCAATGTGCCAGTCGGTATTTTTTAATGAGAACTGAACAAAGGATGAAGGACTCATTTCCGTTCACGGGGCTACTCCCTTTACAGTATTAGGACATGCAGAAAGCCAAACCAGTGATAATGCTTGAAGCTCATGCAGTTCTAGGGCAGAAGGCAACAGCTGCTCTTCAGGTACATTTTAATTCAGCTCTGAAGGCCAGGCGAGCTACTCATCACTTCCATAATGAGGCACTCATTTTATCTTGGGAAGAGTGTGAGACTGGACATCAGAAGGATCTGCCACTTACTAGCTGCATGATTGTGGTACACAAATTCTCCATTTATGGCAGATTTGGTAGTTTAGCCACTCATCTCTCGTTCCAATCCCCTTTTATCTTTTCTATCTGAAAATGGGCCAGTTGTTAAAAAAAGCTGAATTCCATAACTAAGCCTCCCAGGTGCCTTTACAACCAGGATAAAGGCATATGACCTAATTTCCACTGATCCAGTACCTGGAGGCAAGACATGGATGCAGGATGAGCAACACAAGATGGCAGCTGCCTTCTGGCTATTTGGATCTCTCAGAAAGCACATAGAGAGACGAAGGTGTCTGGTTCTACTGAAACAGCTGTGGTAGAATTTTCGCACTTCAGATGCACGCATCATCGTTGTGAGTAGAGACAGTGGAGCAATGATGTCTTCACCAACACAGCTCCAAAGAATTATCAGGTACTTTTGGGGCTGCACTGTTCATGGCCATGTTGTTCTTGCTGCTTACTTACCAATTTGGATCTTGCCCTCTCAGAGGTTGCATGAACTACCTACCACCTTTTGACAAGTCCCTTTCTCCTTAGCCTGGTAGAGTGGATTCCTATGTTTGCAACGAAGAAATCTAAACCACACACCATCCTTTTTCTTTCTTTAAGGATAAAACGAGATGAAGATAATCTAATTTTCAGGCTGGTAGTGAGGTACATGATAAACTTTAGAATGGCATACAGAATTTAATTTTTGTTACTATTAATTTCCAGTCACTTTGGCATTGCTTGAGAGAACTATCAACCACCATCAAATAAATAAATCCCTACTGTACTCGTCTTGAAAAATGCTGCATAGTATTGCCCATGTGAGGAACAGCCCTTTGAATTGACGATTATATTAGAAAACTTTTGTTGTCTAAAAATGTATGGCGTGTGTCTTTTGACTGGATGTCACATGGCCCTCTTGTAATCTTGCTCTGGATGACAACCGAACTCTCTCAGGGAACTCTTGCACTTCCTCCCCTTAGGTAAAGTCCCCAAAACCCACAGTCTTCATTTTAAAATAGGCCACCAATTGCTGAAAATTTGCTTGGTTCTTTTCATTTGTGATGTATTAATTTTACTTTATAATTACACATGCCAGCATACATATGCCTATTGGAGAGTCTGGAGACATGCTGTCAACGTTATTCCTGACTTTTTTTTTCTTTTTGGTACTGAAAGTAGACCATTATGCTTTTGTTTGCATTTATTCATTGAAAATCCCACTGTTAAAATTTCTTAACATTATGCTAAATATACAAACTAAAATGTGAATTTCCTACCTTTAAGAAGCTTAGAGTTATGTTAACTATAATCTATGTGGGAAGAAATTAGGGATAATTAGAGGTACAACTTGTATGCTACTACAACTGAAATAGTTAATTCTTTTTTGTGGTTTTGTTTTGTTTTTTGATGGGGATGATTGGGTTAGATTCACGGAAGAGAAAAAATTTGTCTTGGATCTCAAATTTAAAAAAAAGGAGAAATCTCAATAGAAGAAAAATTGATTGTGGGGGAGAGCTATCCAATGGTAAGAGGAAAGCATTTGCAAAAAAACAAAAGTGTTAAATTATTTGATTTGTTTTGAGAATATGGAGCTGTCTGGTATAGCTGACTGTTGGAGTCATGGTAGAATATAGCTGAAATTAAGAAAGTGAAGGGGGTCATTGCTCATGAGTATACATTATTTCTCCACTATACTTTTATCACTTCTTCATCTTCAATATACTTTCATAACTTTACCATTGATTGTATTTTAGATTGATTGTTTTCTTCTGTCATATGGGACAAGGCCTCAATCAATAGGCTAATTTCTTCGACTGCTTTTAACTGTGCCTCTTTGATAAACTGTAACCTCTGTAAGGGAAAAGACTTTATCTGGCTTTATCACTATTCTTATCATGCTCGTTATTTTTTATTTATTTATTTTTCCTTTTTGTCTTTTTCCGTGTCCGGCAACGGATCGCAACCCTCGGTGTTGCTCCCGCGCCTCGCTCAGCCAGTGAGCGGGAACTGGTCTGTATGTGGGATCCGAACCCTCGGGCGGGAGCACTGCCGTGCTTCCCAAGCGGCGCACTATAGCAGTGCACCACTGGGCCGGCCCTCATGCTCATTATTATATCTATCTTTATCACTATACCTTAGCATAACAGCACAGTGCAAAAAACACTGTAGTTGATGAATAAATAATCTGAGTAAATGGCTTCTAGATAGCCATAAACAGTGATTTGTCATCCAATAGTAGCATCAACAAAAGTCCTTTGTTGAGATGTCATCATAGGTAAGTGGACTATACAAGGGGTCTTCCAAGAGTTCATGGAAAGATTTGTAATATCTTTTAATTACATTTTTTTATGAACTATTTGGAGTATCCTTGTATTCTGGAGTAAGTATTTATGTGATGTGCTGAAAAGATACACCAAAAGGTGTTTTGTGTTTTGAGTATATGATACCTTCTTCCATGCCTGGCTCTTTTCACTATGCTATTCAAGGCAAATTTCTACCTCTGATTTAATTCCTGAACTCATATGATGTCATTGTAAGGTTTCTAGATTAAAAATAAACTTTCTAGATAAAATATAAAGTTCTTGTGTTTAGGAAAATATTCCTAGTGATAGACAGCACACACACACACACACACACACACACACACACACACACAAACTCATTATGAACAAGAGAAATTCAAGAAACATAATATAGAACCTGAACCTTTTCTAAGGTGAATATTTTTCAAAGTTTTTCACAGGTTGTCAGCTGTCAAATCCTTGAATTATTCTTTCCTGAATGTCTTTCTGAACTGATTGTTAATAAATTATGTGACTTGCTGTTGTGGTGGGTCATTTGTGATTACATTCATCTTGTCTGGTTACAGCAGTAACGTGTGTAAATTGCATCTCTAAGGAGTGATAAAGCGATGCAAACAGTGCTTTTCACCTTGGGTTACCACAGCCACAGCCATTATTTGCAATTGCTGCTGTGCTGTGATCTTCTAAGAATCCCCTAATAAGGTGCTTCGCCGCAGGTCACATCCAAACTACCAATAAGAATATATACATTGAAAAGTTTGGAGACCACATAACTTCACTGCCAAAATTGCCCTTCCAGGAAGTTATCTTCAGAGCTTTTGTTAAGTTGGTTTTAATATGCTCGAAAATTCTTTACAGAAGCCATTTACTATCAGATTCAAGAGGATAAATTGCATTTTTGGGTAATAGGAATGGGGTGAAGAATAACCCTCTAATAACTGGAAAGTTTTCAAGGCATGATTCACAACAAAAGAAACAGGCCCCATGGCTCCCGGGCATATGTCAGTCCCAGAAGACGAACAGAGAAGTGTCAATGCTTCTGGTCCCTGAGGAGCTCCAGGGCATGGTTCCTGCAGCAACTGTCAGAAATCAGGATTGTTATTTATCTTCTACTTGGGCCACAGAGTAAGGCATATAAGTAAATGCCCAATAGGAATAATACTTGTATATTCATGGAGGTCTGAAAGAAACTTTACAGAGCGCTGCATTATAACCTGAGTTTATTCTAACATCCTTATTACTTTGGGTCGTGAGATGCTAATGGGTGGAAACTGCATTAAACAAAGTTCATCAGATTTATCTACTGCAGGACTGCTCAGGGTCTTTAACATGATCTACTCTGAGAATCTTAAGAGAGAAACATGATATGACCCACAGAATTTTGTTTTTACTAGAAGCTTCTTGAAAAAACAGTATGGGATGCCGTGTCCTAATGGAGAGTGAAAATGCCCCACAACTTCCCTTTTAAAATTGTAAATCATCACTTTTTTTGTTAACATATTTTTTGTTTCTTGAAAAGAAAAAGAGGTCTAATAAAAGGGGAACTGGTCAAAGACTTTTGGTTACTATATGTGATAAATATAATCCTATCTGAGTATCTATTTTTTTAAAAAATTCTTGTAAATCTAGAACCTCATTACTCTTGATTTTCTTAACCTTCTGTAATGGTGTATTTTAAGACTTTATTGTTTTTGAGAAAGCTTTTGTTTTAGTATCACAAAATGACACATGCTCAAGACAGAAAATTTAGAGAATAAAAATAAGTAAAAAGAAGAAAATAAAAATCAGCACTAATCCTATTGAGCAGACATAAACATTGTTGATAAGTATGTGTAGATATTTTCTCTATTTGCATTTTATATATTTTCATTGATCAATATGGGATCATGTCTGCACATTTTCCTGTGCTTCCTTCCCAAGCATCATCAGTATTTTTGTATGCTGTTACATATTCTCATTCATTTCCAATGACTGCTGTATTCTATTTATGTAATCATCCCTCCACTGTCAGATATTTAGTCTAACAGGCCTCCTATGCTTCTCAAGTTTACTCTGTTAGCATTCTCAGAGACTCCAGTGATGTAAATATTAGGACAGATGAGAATGTTCTCAGTTCTAGAAACACTAGAAATAAAAATAAAGCCTTATCCTAGAAACTTCATGTGTCTCAATTGTGGTGTCAGGGAACAAAGGCACTGACAATGCCTGGCTGCCTGGAGTTCCTGAAATCATACTCGTGGCACTACTGGCAGTCATAACGTCCCAACGTGGCTCATCGGTCTGCGACTACTTATTCATGGGCCACTAATATTTCAGAGGAAGAATGAAAGCAGTTGAAACCTGCAATTTATGGGTCAAATCCACCGAACAGCACTAAGTCAACCGGTACAGTGTTGGGATGAGAATAGCATGGGATGTGAGGTCTTTGAGTGGCAGCACGAGGCAGTTCTGTTTTATTTCAAGTCTTCCAGGTTATTCTTCTCAGAGCTTGTCCTGGAGTGAGTGTCCACATCACTTACATGCTGGATAGTAACTTCAGCACCATAGGGGCAGTTATGAAGAGCCTGCAGTCAGCAATCCTGGTAGTCTGTCTGATGGGCCAAGTCCAATATGATTTGATGTGAGTGCCAAATACTGAGGATTCACCACAGAAGTCCTTCTGGGCATCTCGTCAAGCATGGCATGATGGAGCCTGGCAGGCTGGATTTCCCTGGTCTGAATGGAGATCTATTCCAGGTATGTTATCTTATGAGGACAAGATCTTGATTTCCTTTTATCTAAGTTTTCCCTAACTGTGAAATATTGAAAAAAATTTTTCATATGAACAAAGTCAAATTGGACTAGAAATACCTCGGCTATCTCTAAGTTTCAAATGTTCATGAAAATTTGCAGTTACAGACTTTTATTTTTTGCTTCCCAGGATTTTATATTTTGTCAGTAATTCTAAAAGGCATTTATTGAGAGACTTATACCAGCAGGCAGTATTGTGAAATAGTAAAACTATAGATGATGGAATCAGACAACCTGAGTTCAAATTCTTCCATGCACTTGCTGTACGACTGCTCTGTAATCATTTCTTCAGCTTTAAGTGGTAAAAATATGTCTCCTTCTGATTCATGAAAATGAAATGAAATAAATATCAAGAAAAAAATTGGCACACATTAGTGCTTAATAAATACTAATTTTATTAATTTTAGTATTTAAAAAATCGTAAATATATTTAAATATTTTAGTACAATTTGTCAGCAACATGGATGCTATTATTAATATTGTCTTTGTTATGTGCAAGTGCTACTGTCCTCTAAGAAGCTGATGTCTAGAGAGGAATCAATTTATTTCAAGGTAGCTTAGGAAGTGATGAGTTAAATGATGGAAGTACATCCAAAATGTTGCAAACATGTGTTACTCAGTGCAGGTAGGTGCAGGAAAGACTTACACATGGCAACTGCAGTGGAGTTTTATTGCCAGGCATCAGCATGGGTGTTTGAAAGCTTGTGGTTATTGCTTCCCTTCAGAATTTTAATCTCAGGCTCAAATCTAAAGAACTGGAGAGACCTTACTTGTTTTTGTTTTGTGTTGTTTTGACCATTGGCTTTACTGAGTTATAGAAGATCTGATAAAATATGTCCCTACCAATCTCTGTACAAAGTAATTTTTATAATAATATGTGTCTTTATATAGCCTAATTCAGGCAATAAATTTTAATTCATTTGATCTTTTTTCAGCATCGTTAATATTTACACCAGACCACATTCTATTCAAGTGTTTAATAACCTGGATGAAGTCAAGTTCATAGTTTCTGGTGTTTAATTATGAAAAAACAATTATAAGAAGGACAATTATTATTTTAAAGGAAACATCGTGGTACAGAAAGTGACATAAATATATTAGCCTTCCCATTTTTATTTCCTGTGGTTAATCTTATTTTTACCTCTCCCTGAAGTATTCTCTGGGCAAATACAGAATCCCCAAAACTATACTCACTATAACCATTCCAATTTCTTGTATTCCTGTCTGGGGCATTTTACTTTCCTAATTTAAGAATATGGCTTGGTGGCTGCTGGCTAAAAACAGCCTGTATATGCTTCTCTCTCTCTGTTAGGAGGAAGGGAGGCTGGATTGGACCCTTGTTCCTCATTAGATGGCTGATACATTTCATTTGTACGTTTTGGAGAAGCTGCTCAGGCAAGTGTGGCAATGCCACTGGGGCCAGGTTAGCTAATTGGAGAATGTGAAAGAGTATCTATATAATCTGTGTCTCTCAGGAATTTGTCAAATTGGAAGTTTAATCTCATTGTCTTTCTTGTTCTAAAGGCAAAGAAAGGCACTATCCCAAATTTTTAGTGTTCATTTAGACACAAATGTGGTTAACAATGATTAAATGTCAGATGTGAATGAACCAGAAAAGTTGACCTTCCTGTTGTATGGGTGAGGATCTTGTGCTGACCCATGCTGTGCTCTAACACTGGGTGTAGGAAGTTGCTCTTGAATAGGTTTTTATTTTTTCTATTTTTTATTTTGGCAGCTGGCCTGTACTGGGATGCGGACCTTTGACCTTGGCGCTATCAACAATGTGCTCTAACCAGTTGAGCTAACTGGCCAGCCTTGAATAGCTTTTCTAAGAAGCTTCTTAAAAAAGATTTTCAAGGAGGTTATGAGTATCACGTAGGCATATTTATCAAGTTTTCGTTCTCAGTGAAATTAATGACAAGATGTAAGGTACAGGCAGAGTTTCTTAGCTTGCATAAACATGTGAGCCTTCTCCTTTCCTCAAGCGCAGTGGATTCAACAGGTTGGATTCCTCTGATGTTGCATTCAACATCAGAGGATTGCAACATACTTATGAGCATAATTAGTTTGGAAACGTCACTACTGCTTCTTATGGGGAGAAAGTCTGTAGGAAGATTAACCGTTTGTGACCAAAGTAAAAGAACCAGTACACTCTAAGTTAGATTGCAGGTCTTTGATTCTGTTATGAAGCTTGTTATCTTCTTGAAAAGAGACCACACTATGGCTTTCAAAGACAGGCAAGCCAGGGTAAGCTGATCTTTTCCATCTTCCCACGCTATGACCTCAAAAAGGCTGCACAATAAGAAGACCATAATTCACACTCTGCTTGGTTTTTATAAAGAAAAAGCTAGGCTCCATTCGAGTGCCATCTATTTACTGACTTCAAGCTTTAATTCTGCTGTGGGCACAAATATTTATACAGAAGAGTATTATAGATTCTAAGTCTTCATGAAACAAAATGGAGCCTCCTTTTATATATAAAGATACTACGACCTGCAAGAACACCATTGTCTTGACCTGCTTCTCTTTATTTTTGAGTTCTGACCTTTGTTAGGGAGAGTTCTTAAAATGGAAAACATCACATCCTATTTTGTCCACCAAAGTTCTCTTTTTAGATAATAATCCACTCCCCAGTAGAGTTCAATTCCTCACTATTACAGAAGTCCAACACTGAGCTTGTTTTTGTTTAAAACTCTAATTTCATCTTTAAAGCCTTAATTTCAGTGTTGGAAGTAGTTTTAAGAGATGATTCAGGACAATCATCTACCCCAGGGAAAAATTGCACCTTAGATGCAAATGTGTCTTAGGAACTACACTGAGAGAGTTTCCAGTATTTCTCTAGGGAATTTGTACTGGCATCTGATCATGTTTACTTAAAGGTGTCATTTTTCATGCATAGACTACCTATTCATATAATTTCAGCATATATCTTCTAATTTTATGTATGGACTTAGTCTAATCAATTACATTTTATAGTACTTATGTTGAGGAAAGATAGGTAACTGTGGTCTTTCCTTTCTCCAGATTAAGACATGTCCATTTCAGTGGTGGAAAAAGAGTTTAATACCACACATTGTTCTGTTATTACCCAGTGTCACTTTTCAATAAGCAAATCAGGAAATAGCTACCTTTTGGTTGTGGTTTTCATCTGGCTCACTAGCATTGAAATGTTGTCAGGATCTTTCTTAATCTCGTTTAAAGAATTGAATCTCCTTGAGAAACACTGTATGATCTGCAAGAGTCATTGGTGCCTCTAATTTTGTTTTTGTTAAATTAATTTCCTAGCCTGTGAGATAACCTCTGCACAAGACACTGCCATCTGCCACAAAGCTTAGTGTCAGAGTGGTGGACTCGAGGAAGATATGTTTCAAGGACAAAGAAGTCAAAGAGGGAAAGCGGACAGGCTTATTTTCGCTTCTCACAGAAAACAGGGGGAGTGAATCTGAACTCTGGGCAGGAATACTGTGTTAGGTGCCAAACTGCTACCATCATTTGCATAATGTGTAATCTAAGGTGTTGATTTGTCTCTGATAAACAGTCATGTTTAGTGAGAGGAGGCAAAATTATGCATTGCTCCTCTGCCTGCCCCTTACGAAACCCATCACATTCCTTTCCTCCATCAGCGCCTCAGACCAAGAAACTTTCTGCTCCATTAAACTCGCTTCCTGCTTCCACTTAGCAGAATGATTAATGGCTCAGGCTCTTCCCGCTGCCACCTCCATGCTGCCTCATGCAAAGGAAAGGACCCTATGTCCATGTGATGGACCAGTTTGGGGTGCCTTTTTGTTTTACTTTGTTTTTGTAAATTTAACTACTACACTGCACCCCCACCTCACTTTGACTTTTAAAGACTGTGGAGGAACATATTTGTTAAGAAAGGGCTTCACTGTTAAAGATCTAAACATTTGATGTTAACACAGTTGCAGAGTAACTGATTGTTGACTGTTTGTTGAAGGTGGATGTTTGGCATAAAATTTTGATTTGAGAAACTGGACATATATCTGTTCACATGGTTATGCAAATGCCTTTGCTCAACAAATGAGTCCTCATTTTAATGAAAGTCCTACCATTAACTATTTAGTGAAATTTGTATTTTACATACATGATGGTCAAAAGTGAGACTCACAACTTTGGCTTTTGCTGCATTGTCTCTACTTAGTCCCCATTCCCGTTGTACAGTAATGGTGTCACTTAGTACATTCTCAGAGTTTTCTACTCCTCTTCTGTCATTTGTTTATATGATAGCCTTGCATGCATTACTTACTCAGTATGATATGTAGTTAACAAGCACTTGTTGATTGGATTTTTAAAGAAGGCTTAGAAGAAGTGCCACAGATTTATGTTTTGTAACCATTTGGCTAAGTTTTAGGTCTGTTTTTACTGCTGTAAATCTAGGTGGTTATAGAGGACTATTGGATACTATCTCCTGAATTGTTAATTCCCCTACTCTCTGCATATGGTGGAGTTTTCCAAAGTCCAAATATTTGTCGCTGGTGATGGACTTTTCCTGGAACAGATGAAATCTTGCATCTCTGATTGCTCTTTCTTATTTCTATTTCTCTGTCAGTGAGGCTTAGCGATTTCAGTTTGTATGAGATGACTGAAAAAGCACGTAGCAATCTACCTTTAAAATATCCCTCCCATTTCTTTCTGTTAACATCTTTCCACACTCTCATTTCTTCCCTCTTCACCACTTTCTATCTTCTGGAGATAATACTCTAATTTTTTTGGCCATAGGTGTTTACCTCAAATTCTTCTTTTGGCCATTTTTAGAACATACCTGCCCATTTTGTAAGAACCCAGATGGTTTAAATATTGAGTGTGTCCAAAAGACATAAATTTCAAGAGCAAACCAGTGACTACACAATTTAAAGTGTAATTACATGGTAATTACTCAATTTGCTTGTGAACACTGAATCCTCTCATGGGTTTCAGACAGATGTCACAGCAGATGCACTTCATATACAGGAGAATTTCCATTAACTGCAACAGTATTTGGGCTTAAATCTTTGGCAGGGCTGAATTAAATTGTTCACAGAGGGCACTATTGGAGACCATTGAGAAGCATGATTCAAACAGGAGAGGAATAGAAGCTGTCAAACATGAGTTAGTGCATCAAATATAGTGTGGACATTTCCAAAGATTGAAGAATACCTGGCTTTGGGGTAATGTGACAGTTACCGATAGTAATAACTGGATTTCACAGAGAACTTTCCAGTATGCATACTTATTTCTACCTATGTTATCTCATTTGATTACTGCCAGAGTCCCGGACGCAGATACAAATGTCCCGAGGCCCAGAGGCTCACCCAAGTTCTTACGACTGGTGTGTAGCGGAGCCCAAGCCAAGTTCAGGCACCTGACTTCCCAGCCACTTCCCTTACATCTCGTCATGCTGCTGCTTCAAGGGAGTAGTCAGTTCAGTCGACTGATCAATTACACTACATGTGTGTTTTTAATCAAATTGACTGACCTTTTGATTGGTTAATTTAAAATCAAAGTGATTGAATCAGCTGTTTGTATAAACACCGATTAAGAAGCACTTGTTTATTATTTTACATCAAACTCTTGGTTTTGGTAGTACATATTTTCAAATAGCTAGAGTTTGAAATCAGTTCTTTGCTCAACATAGAAAACTGCTGGACATGCACTGGTTTTTTCAACTGAATCCATGAATATCCGGGGTAATCACTATTGGTAGCATCATCTTTAATATGTAGCACGATATGCCCATATTGTTACTGATGGTTCAGAACGGTGGGCAAGTTTGAAATAAATGTATGTATGAGCTCCTCAGTTGAAACATTGAAATTGTTTCACTGAAGGCTGGGAAACACTTGCATATTTACTTGATTTTCCTTTGTGACCAACACCTTTATTTTTTAGCATGATTAGATCCCTCCCCTCCCCCATTCCTGCTTAATGTCTTTCCTCCTCCAAGTTGGGACAATGGTATGTTTGCCCCAGAGCCTGCCAGAGACTGACCCCTGCTCCATGATCCATGAAAATAGCCTGGCCTCAGTGAGGTTTGTCATTCAGGAAATCGCTCAAGTGTTGAGGCCTGGAGAGAATTCACTTCTGCTTAGTCCTTGAAGCCATTTCCCTGGGGCATGACTTCCAGACATGGGTGGTGATTGGTGAGAATGATCTAGTCATCTGTCGATAGGACTCCCACCCAAATGTCAGAGCTTGGCTGGAAAAAGCTTGTTTTTTCTCTTTCTGTGTGGTTCTCCTTCATAAAAAAAGTCAGTACTCTCTAGAGATTTCTTTTTCCTTTTCTCCTGCTCCCAAAGACTCTGTGGTCAGTTGTAGCCAGTCCCCTCTCCTGCCCTTTCCTGGCTCCCCACTGTGCCCCCCACCCCCTTGCTCACCTCCCACTCCACCTGTCTTTGTCCTCTCCTTACTCTTCTTAACCTTTGTGCCCCTCTCTGGAGCACTTACCCTCCTGCAGCTTCTGTTTCTAACATTACTTCCCGTTCCATCTTCCTACACAGGCTCGGAGGACTGTTCTCCCAGACCATCTCATCGTGGTCCATAGGGAAGCCATAGCTCAAGTCTCAGCTGAGGGGAGGGCTGGAGATGAGGCCGGTGCAGAAGGAAACCAGCAGAGGAGGAAAGGCATCAAATGAGACTTGCAAAGGACAGGGAGAAGAGAAATTAGAGGTCCCTGGAGCCCCCAAAATGAAACTAACAAGTGGGCAAGACTTGGCCCCCACTTTCTGTCCTGTTCCAACTTTATATATTATACTTTAGAAATCTGTTATTATTAGAAATGATTTCTGTAAAATGTTTGGCATTGTGATTAGAACATAATAGAACCATATGAGATGGTTATAACCTTGTTGCTTTTTAAGAACCAAAGTGACCTAAATACATGTAAAATAGAAATAAATACATGTGTTTGAACCATGGAGCAAAAATCTAGCTTTGATAGAAGCAGCACTGTATTCTTGGTAAAAGGTTCTCTGCATTATAATATGCAGATTGTGGCAGTCAGCTGTGAGGGATGTCATAGACAATTTATGATAGTAAATTGAAATTTAAGTATGATGATTTTGTAGGCAAGAGAGGGTTAATGTAATGACCTGGATTCCAGTCTCACACACACATTAGTCTTGGAAATGTTCTGTAGCCTCTAAGGTACCTATTTCCTAATCTGCAAAATGAAGATCTGTTGGAGTGAGCAGGACTGAAGTCATGTTGGGACCTAAAACCTCCTGGGATGTAGGCAAATTTTAAAGGACACAGTTTTTTTCTCTTGGCATGCATTTCTCTGAGTTCCCTCTTTTCCTATGGTTATTTGATATTTTGAACCTTGGTTATGGGGGAAGTTGACATTATTTACATAAACGTAAAATTGTTTTCCAACCAGCCTGAAGCTGCAGACTTGCACGTACTACCCAGACCCTGAGATAACAGCAAAGACAGGAGCAGAAACCAGATGGAGTCTTGGCAAGACGACGCACGGAGCCCCCACAGCTCACGTCTCCCTGCCTCCTGCTTTTCATTTCCCACATTCCATTCCCCAGCCATCCTCTTTAAAAACCCTAAGTAAATCTGAGTCTTTGAGATGACTTTAGTGGGCCGTTCTCCTTCAGGTTTACTGGAGAGATGGCTTAGCCTAGCATCTCTCCTCAGGTCACCGATATTCCTGAAAAGCTGACTTCCACTTTCACCAATATTTGACTTTTGAGTGGTTTTGTTTTGAAAGGGGCAGGCAACCAGACCTGTGTGCCCTGTAACAGATCTTATAGAACCAACTGCATAGTGCTGTTCCTCGCTCAAATGGAATCATATATGAAAAGCTCAGGGCACAGTGCTTCACACACAGTAAGCACTCAATAAAGGCTGTCCACTATTAGGATTGTGATTTTTTTAAACATTAGAGCTGATTCGAGTTTGCCTTTGTAAGGATATCAATTTTACACACTTGCCTTCTGATTTACTTTCCTGAGAGATAAAGAAAGGGACGTAGTTTAGCTAGCTTGTTGGGAGTGTATGACCCATGACAAATTCATCTCTTATGAAGACTATAGCAGGAAAAATATCAGCAGCTACCATGGTAGGTTTCCCGTCAACTATATGACCTCTGCTGGTCATTATCACTGGCCTTTTCAAATGCCCACAGAACGTTGTCCATGGAGTGGTCTTCATTAATGAATAAGGTAGTTCATCACATCCTAAACTTGTTTCACTAGAGTTTGGGGGACATTTTATGCTATTAGGAAAGATTTGAGAAGCCATTTGTAAGATGGCAGGTAGACTCCATTGGTAAGGAAGAATTTGTTGACCAGTTCATAGTATAAGGCATTTTCTGAATCCTGGGACTACATGGCTTATGCTGATCCATTTGACCAACATCTACAGAGTATGCACTTCTTTTTTAGGCTCTGGGCTGGGTGCCAGGGAATCAAAGGAGCGTGAGACAGTGTGACAGTCGGTGAGAAGCATGAGGCCTTGCACACAGCTGAATACATATTTGTTGAGGCGGCTAGGAAATGAACCCTTACTTAATCCTAGGTGTTGTTACAAAGCTTAGAACTGCCTCGCTAGCCGGTGCTGTGGTGGTGCCGCATCTACCGCCTGCAGAAGTCTTTACTGTGCTTCCAGATCCCTCTGTGCTGTCTATGCTGCGAGCTCTCCAGAGCTCAGGGAAATCCACTGGGAATAACTGTCACGAAATCCCAGGAAAGCACTGTGATGCAGCCAGTCCTAACCTCAACAACTGCTCTTGGTGCCTTTTTTTATTTTGAAACCTAGAAATTGTGTAATGATCTGGTTTCCATCCCAGTGTGTTCAGTGGCTGAGGCACAGCTTGGGAAGGACTTTGGTTATAGTGCATCCAAGGCCATGAACAAACACAGCATCAGAAAAGCAAACTCCTGGGCAGCAGCCATGCAGTGAGGGGAATTGCTGTGTCTGTGGCCAGAGAGAGGACACGTCAGCGTGAGTCCCCGAGAGCATGCCTGACCGCCTGCCCCTGAGCCTGCACCCGCCCACAGCTGGAGTGGCTCAGCTGCAACCACGCAGTCTCACCCAGGTGCCAGTCTAGACCAATCCGTTCCTAGTCAGGGAGAGTTTAGGCAGCCCAAGGCCACTAAAACAGTGGCTGAGGATCTTGTCTGATTTCCAACTGGCCATGTGCTCAGCCATTGGGAGCTGAACCAAGTACATCTTGGTTTATTCTTTGTGACTAAATGGACCATCTTGTGCTTACTGTCACTGGAACCTGCCTTGTTCTTTGTACCTCACCCTCTGGAGCCTCCTTTTCCCAACTGCCAGGTGAACTTGTCAACACTTGCATGCAGAGCTGTTCTGAGCCCTAAATGGGATCATATACGAGACACCTGGCACACAAAAGATGCACTGTTTGTGCTGGTGTCTGAGACTTGACTGTACATTTTGTCACGTTGGTGTACTTGGGCCCAAGTTCTGTCTCTGAACATGAAGACTGGTTGTTCTAGAGTGGAGGCCATTTGGCAAATCACAGTGGAAAACTGTAATTTTCACAGGTGCCACAGACATCTATACCTCTAATCCCATCCTGACCTCCATCCTCTCCGCCTCATTCAGTGCTGACCATGGCCTTGCCCGTACCTTCACTCTGTCCTGACCTCCATCCTCTGCCTTGTTCAGTACTGATCATGGCCTTAATCTGTACCCTCACCCTATCTCTGATGGGCATCTCCCAATTGGTTTTCTTGAGTTTCTCTGAGGGCTTGGCCTCAGAGACCTCCTCAGGGGCACAGAGTGTGGTAGAATGTGGGGAATTGAGTCTACTCCAGTATCTCCTGTTGTCTCCTCTTCTCAGGCTTTGGCTGGGCTGCTTGTGGAATTGTCCTGGAAGCAGAGACCAAAGGACAGTGACATCTGCCCGGCCTGTGAACTCCTCTTCCTTGGGCTCTGGAGGCCTGAGGGAAACCTGGTCAGGCGCTGGCTCTCAGGTAGACAAGGAGCATACACTGAGCCCCGGAGCAGAGGTCTGGGAGTCAGGTGACCTGCCCCCTTCCTAGCTGTATGACCTAGGCTGACCCAAGGTCACTTGAGGAAATGTGTTGGAGTAGGTAGAAACCAAATGCAGGTGGGGCCCGCTACAGTGCTCGGACAAAGAATGTCAGGAAAAGCCCATCTTGAGGGAAATTGTGAGGAACCATTCTCTACCTGGAATAAAAAGAAATGATGCCTAAATGAAGGCCTTAGCTTGCGGGACTGAAAGAGAAGGAATCAGAGGGAAAACATTTGAAAAATTAGCTCTAAATTCGTCATGGCCCAAGATCTTTATCAGTATTTAATTTAAAAGAAAAATAAAACAAGCTGTCAGCCTCACAGTGGATACTGAATTGCAAGCTGGATAATTTGTCAAAACCTTCGCAATGTCAGACGAGGTTAGAGAGTGGGCGCCAGCGATGGCACAGGCTCCCTGCCCAAGCCTGGGACTGAGTGGAGGGGCAGGTGCAGCCACAACTTCTTGACTTCTTCAGGCGCTGGTGCTGGCGGGAAGCGTGGCGTGCTTTCTGAACAGCTGCCCTGGGGGGGCCAGAGGAGAGGGATGGCTCCCCTAATCAGAAGGGAAAATGAAAAGGATGCTCTGAGGACAAAAACTATTTATGGTGTACTCCGTGTGTGACAATGTGGAATTAGCAAGAGAACTGTCTTCTAGTGGCAGCCTGTGTGTCTGGACAAACTCCTTTGGCTCATAGTAGGAAAAACAAAACAAAACAAAACAAAACCCTTAAAGTGAATACTTACCTAAAACAAGTAAACAGATAAAGGATTTGGCAAAATATTGTAAGGGGCCCACACTGGTGGTGTGAGCTGTGGAGGAGAGTGTATGTCGGGGAAACCCCAGGTCTGGGAGCAACGGGGTCGCTGCTCTCTTCTGGCTTTCTCCCACTCCCTCCTTTTCCTCCCCTCCCCTTTCCTTGAGTCCACCTTCTTCTGTCTCCCCTGACAACTTCCTAGTTACCAGGAGCCTCCTCAGTCCTGCTTTAAGTTTTAACCAGACACAGCCTTAATCCATGAGAACCTGATTAGTTTATCTGAGAAGGAATTCACATAAAACTACTAGAGGTTTGATACTGGTGGTCCTTCTGGTAACATTTGAATTTTAACAGAGAGTCCTTTAGGGCCTTGTCAGAAAAGAATGAAGGAAAAATTCATTTCATAAGCATCATAGCCCACTCATGCGGCAGGTATCTTTGAATGGGGGAAGAGATGGGCAAGTTCCAGAATTCCCTGAGTCACCTCAGGAAGACAGCTGCCCCCAGCCTCAACACCCCAGGCTCTCATCTGAGACTAGATCAGCACTTCTGCAGCATTTACCTCTCCTGCCACCATTGGCTGCTTCTCACATCTTCCTGCCACTGTAGACTGTAACTCCACAATGACCAACACATGTATCGAGCGCATACTGTATTTTGTCAGCTTTCTAAGCCTTTTGCGTTTATTAACTAATTCAGTCTTGACAACTATCAGAGGCAGATCATTCTGTTCCCACTTGAGGCACGAAGTTGTTGAACAATTTGCCTGAGGTCACAGGGCAAGTAAATGGCAAAGTTAGAATCAAACTCAGGCTGTCTGACTGCAGGGCTCACATTGTAAACCGCGATCCAGACTGTGTTCCTGGCACCTAGCACAGTGTCTGGAAAGCAGTCACGGTTTCTGGTTTTCCTGTTATGTCTCTGAGATGGTTAATTTGATGTGTTGTTTTGACTGGGCCACAGATACAGTCAAGTGTCACTTAATGATGGGGATACCTTCTGATAAATGAATTCTTAGATGATTTCGTTCTGTGAACATAATTGCAAACCTTGATGAGACATAGCCTACTACACACCTAGGCCAACTGGTATAGCCTATGGCTCCTGTGCTACAAAACCGTACAACATGTTACTGTACTGAACAGTGTAGACAATTGTAACATATCTAGACATATCTAGACATAGAAAAGGTACAGTAAAAATACGGTATTAAAATCTTATGGAACTACCATCGTATATGGGGTCCATTGTACACAAAAACATTGTCATTATGCACCACATGACTGTATTTGGTCAAACATTTTTCTGTGAGAGTGTTTTTGGATGAGATTCACATGTAAATCAGTGGACTTTGAGTAAAGTAGCTTGCCCTCCATAATATGAGTGGGTCTCATCCAATCAGTTGAAGACCTGCATAGAACAAAAGGCTGACCTTCCCTAAGCAAGAGGGAATTCTCCAGAAGACTGCCATCAGGCTTCATCTGCAACATGGGCTCTTCCTAGTTTTCTGGCAGGGTGCCTTTGGATGTAAATTGCAACTCATTCCTGAGTATCCAGCCTGTAAGCCTCCCCCATGAGATTTTGTACTCACCGAGCCTCCACAATGATGTGAGCCAATTCCTTGAAATAAATCTCTTTCTATATATACACACTTTTTCTGTTGGTTCTTTTTCTCTGGAGAACCCTGACTAATATAGACTTCTTTGCTAACAAGTTCCTCGGGGCTAGATCCTGGGTCTTCTCTTCATCTCAGTCTAAATTCTTCTTATTTTCAAAGCAAATTTCTCCTGCCCATGGCCTCAGTGACCATCTGCATGCCAATAATTCTTAACTTTTACACTCTAGTTCAGGAATATCTACAGAGCTCCGGGCCCATACACACCAGTGTGTACCTGAATATGTATTTGGATATCTGAGGGGCACCTGAAAGCAACTTGTACAAAGGCAAATTCAGGATCCTGCAACACTGATCCTCTTTCAGGATCCCCTATCTCTGCAAAATGTGCCTGTATCTATCTGAACAACCAGGAACCATTCCCAGCAGCTCTTCCCCCTTGTCTCTGTGCTTAACCCATCACCATGTCCTGCCAATGTCACTTCAGAAATTTCTCTTATACTTGTATCTCTCATCTCTCCAGCTCCATCCCCCCCTCCCCCACCTTACTCAAGCTATGGGCATCTCCTATCTTGACTTCTGTGGTAACTTTTCAGGTGTCTAGCTGCATATTGTTTCGCCTCTAATCCTTTTCCTTCACATTCCAGCTACAGTGATCTTTCCCCAAAATGAATGTGATCGATCATATCATTCCGTGCACTACCTGTTGAAAACCATTCAGTGATTTTCTGTTGTGCTTTGAAAGAAAGATAAATTCCTAGCAAGACTACATGGTGGTTCCCAAGGCTCTGCATCGTCCCATCCTGAAGCAGTTTCCTCCTAATCTTCTAGACTCCAACTGCCCTGACTTTGTTTTTAATTACTCAAAATTAAGTCCCCCCATAGATCTTTTGCATATACTGTTTTTATTTTATTTCTGAAAATTTGGAACATTCTTCCCAAGCTCTAAACTATCATATCAGAAGCCACTTCCAAGGGAAGCTATTGTGTACCACACACCCCTCCCTTCACCTTGGTCAGGTCCCTTTATTACAGCATCTCATAGTATTCATCTAAATTGATGTGAATACTAATAACTAAGATTTATCATGTGCTTTCCAAGTTCAAGTGTCAAGCACAGTGCTAAATATTTTATAATCATTATATTTAAATATTATCTAATTAAAATTTACAACAAAATCTGAGAAATAGGCAATATTATCATTCTTATTTTACAGAAGAGGAACCTGAGAACCTGTGGCGTAAGCTGAGGGCATATCCAGTAGTGTGATTATTTAGTGGATATTTGACTCTCCCATTGGACTGTGTACTTGGAGTGAGCTGGGGCTGGGTCTGTTATTGATCAGCACTGTTAGGGGACTGCCTGGCATGTAGATTGTGTTCAGTATGTACTTGATTAAAATAATAAATATTTGAATGAGTAATGAACAAGGACACATTTTGCTATGGAAACTAACTGGGTATTCCTTTTGTTCTCTACTCCAAATTAGTCACCTATGAGATTGTTTACAAACTTCTAGACAGCTGCTTGCAAATGAGAAAATGCCATTCCCAATGCTGGAGATGTTTTAGAGTATCCTCCACTCTTCATTTTAATGACCATCTGCTCCACTTCCAAATGAGGCGCCAATTCAGTTTAATTTTACACACAGTTAGGGATGATTTTTTTAGTCCCCATCCTTCTGAGGCTTCTGAAAGAGAGGGAATCCCGCACACACAAGCATACACCTACAAACGTGCACAGCTTGTGTTAGGTAAGACCACACTCACAGCTGTAACAAACAAGCTCTAAATGTCTGAGCCTTAACAAAATAGATGGCTATTTCTTATTTGCATAACAACCTGATGGGGGTGTTGCTGCTTGCCCAGACAGCTTTCCACTTGGTGACTCAGGAGCCCAGACTCCCTCCAGTCCATGGCTCACCCACCCTAAGGGCCTCTGAGTTCTCTCACTGATGGTGGCCAAGAGCACGACAAAGCACACCTCCTTCCTCAAAACCCTGACCCCCAATGAAGGGCTTAACTCCACTCCCTTCCCCTTGCTAGAAATTCGTTATGTGGTCACGTGCAAATTCAAGGAAGGCGAGAAAATGCTACCTATGTGTCCAGAAGGAAAAAAGAGAAAATGTATTTGAATGACTCACCATCAGTCTCTATCCTGCCCCCATCCCTGCAATGTTAGGCAGAGAGCTGCTATAAGATTAGTACGGATTGCCCTGGGTTACGGGAAGAGGGAGATTAATTTTAACCTGGACATCTGGAAAGGCCTGTGGAAAGTATTTTGAGTGGGTCTTGAAGTCCTTGATAGTGCTGGAGGAAGCAGGACTGAAGCCATGTTGGGACCTAAAACCACACGGGCTCTAAAAGATGTTTAAAAGACAGTATTTTTCTTGGCATGCATTCCTAGGAGTTCCCTCTTTTCCCATGGTTATTTGATATTTTGAACCTTGGTTATGGGGAAAGATGACATTATTTACAGAAATGTGAAGTTGTTTTCCAAACAGCCCGAAGTGGCAGACTCGCACATACTACCCAGAGCTTGAGATAACAGCAAAGATGGGAGCAGAAACCAGACAGAGTCTTGGCGAGACTGCACCTGAGACCTTGCATGAAGCCCTCGCCGCTCACATAACGCCTCCCTCCCGCTTTTTCATTTCCCCACATTCCATTCCCTCAGCCCCTCTTTAAAACCCCTCGGTAAACCTGAGTCTTTGAGGTGGCTTTAGCCTGGCCGTTCTCCTTCAGGTTTACCAGGGAGATGGCTTAGCCCAACATCTCTCCTCAGGCTACCAGTATGCCTGAATAAAAGATGACTTTTATTTTCACCAACATTTGACGTTTCAGCGGTTTGCTTTTGTCTGGGGGTAGGCAGCCGTATCTGTGAGTTCGAGGTCAATTTTGGGGCTCCTCAGCCAGGAGCTGAGTGTGCCCTGAATCCAGTAACAATAGGAAGAGATGATAACAGATGTAACTGAGTCCGGGGCCCAGAGAGATAAGGTGTGAAGCCAGGCGGGAGAGAGGGTTGAGAAAAAAAGTACCCTGTCCTTGGTCTATGTGGATGCATCTCGGACTCAATTATCAATTGCTTTAAAAATCTCCTTTTCTTGGTTTTCCTGTGCTCCTTCCATAAGTAATTAAATAACAAGCAGAATTCCACCCTCACCATGAGTATCTTAGTCCCTAATGTGAAGATATGAAATAATTAGAGGGTGTGCTGTGTAAGAATTTTAATGTCATGGAGAACTTCTATTTTTGAGACTGTGCTAATTACACAGGATGAGGCCGAGCAAAGGGGAGATGCACACTGAGCAAAGCACAGCTTATTACAACCAGCTTTGTTTAGAGGCTCTTCTGAATCTACATACGCAATAAATAGATAGCAAACTAGTGTTTGTCTTATAGAAGAAAGCACCGGAGATTTTAGAAGCTTAGGATTTGGCTACTTTGGATTTGACGGTGGTGATAGTACAGGAGACTTTTACAGTCTAGTCTCAAAGGTGGAGAGGAAAGCTGAGCATCTTCAGAGGGAGAAGAGCTCTGTCCCTTCCTCGGTCTGCCAGTCACTGGCTGGGTGATCGTAACCTCTCTGAGCTGCTGCTTCCACTGCCTGGGGATAATAGTACATATAAAAGCACCTAGCACTGGCTCGGACCATATTAAGGACCCAATTTTTATTCTAGAACCATTTTCCTTCCCTTCTCCTACTATCTTTTTCTTAAGTAGGATTTTATTCACCTCCAATAAAAATCCTTAAGACTTTAAGAGCTGTACAAGAATGACTGTAATATCAGATGGATGTACTTCCTCTAAATCTACCAAACTTCAATAAAGGCAGTTATAATGTCAGTGGCTCTATCTGAGCAGCGTCAAGGATAAAGAACCACCTTAGTTGTCATAGCCCAGGAGGGCTGACTCAGCTCTCCTTTTCTCCCAAAGAAGATAAACTGCATATCATGCAATTTGCTTTTTGCTAAGGGGTTCTTGCTTTGTTTTGTTTGCAAATGAGATCTTAAGTGCAAAAGACAATCTATCCTACATAAACATTAAAGGCGCTATGATGAGTTCCATAAAAGTTTGGGTTTTTCCCTAGATTCTGTTGCCAGAATATTAGAAATTATTATGGAAAGCTGAGAGCTCAAAAAATGCACAATGTTACATATTTTCATTGCAAAGTGCTGTGGGCTGCCCATCCCGAGCCTCATCTCAGCTGTGAATGGCTTCTGTACCCAAGTACCTCTCAGGATTGACTGAAAAGATAGAGGCCCTTAGCTCCTGAGAAGGCATTAGGATTATATTATCATATCAATAGCCCACATGCAAAGTTCTTGATAAAACTATCATAATCCAGAGGCAAGAGATAAAATATGAGAGTTTGATTTGTATAAACAAATCAAAGGCATTTAGAGTCAAGCTACTTAACCTGTCTTGAAGCATTGCCAGGAGTATAAACATCAGAACAACCTAAGAGCCTGATACCTTAGGGTAGAAGGAACTCTAAAGATGCTTCTTTTTCCTGATTTACTGTAATCAAGCCATATTGGCCTTCTTTCAATTGTATGAACGAGCCAAACTTAAAGCTTCTTGTCTTAAAGCCTCTATAAATCATCCTTCTGCCTTTTCAGAAATGCCTCTTGTCAGAGTCAGGATAGTCTCAGTTAGGCAGCATTAACAAATAGCTTCCATATTTCAATGGCTTAAGGCAATAAAAGTTTGTTATTTGCTCATGGGTTGACTGGGGGCTCTGTTCTTTGAAGTCACATAAGCTCCAGGTTGAAGGAGACACAACATGTTGAACCACATGACCAGACAGAATGTCACAGGGAAAGGGAGCAGTCTTGCAACAGTCATTAAATGCTCCAGCGTGGAAGCAATACATATTGTTTCCACTCACAACTTACTGGCCAGATCACATCTTATGTCCCCATGCAGACTCAGAGAAACCCAGGCCGTGCAATCCTATCACATGCCTGGAAGGGGAGGGCCGTGGGAAGAGCTCTCCTGACTCTCACACCTCCCCTGACTACCCTTTCTAAAGAAGCTTCTAGCTCTTCCCTGCCTGAGCACCCCCCTTTCCCCCCATAGTACCTATCACACTTCGTAATTGTATTGTTTATTTACTTTCTGTTTTGTTTTTAGTCTGCTTCCTCCGTGGGAAGCTAAGATCACTAAGAGGGAGGACCATGCCAGGAAGCTGACACTATGAAGCAGTTCTCCAAAATGCTCAATCTGCCTAATATTTTAAAATGCTGAATAGATTTGCCTTGAGTCTGGAGAATCTTCATGGCTCTAATCTCATGTCCCTCAGTCTATGTCCATCCTATTTGGCTGTGTGCTGACTTTGCTCCACTGCCCTCATCAGAGGGGCTAAGGCCAAGACAAACTGGGAATTCCTACAAATGCAGTCATGAAGCAGAGGGAAAAAAGTATCAACTAAAACTGCACAGAAATCCCCAAAGGCTAAGAGAGCCAACATATCCAGGGCACATTGCTGGAAACGGTGTAATAATGAAAGGAGAAAGGAATTTGGTAAATTGGCATTTTCTTGAATCTGCTTTTGGCAAATTAGCTGGCAGGGAATGGGTTCAGAGCTGCCACCCACCTTTTGCTAAGAGTTGTATGTCAGTGTCTGATGGAACTTGGTATTTAGAAGGCACTATGTAATAACTGTCCATCACATGGACAAGGAAATTGTAGTTTAGAAAGGTTAAGTGACCAGCCCAAAGTCACAGTGGGTGACAGTGGAAAGCACAAAAGTATAATCCAAGTGTCCTCTTGCTAATGTGGTGCTTCTTTTCCTTAATCACACTCCAGAAAGGCTGCAATCATTTTTATTTACTTCACGTTATTTAGGACAAAACATATATAAAGTAATATTTTGAGTATTTGTCTTGCTTTTTCTCATGTTACATAAGAAACATTTAAACAATTATTTGTTATTTTAGATAGTTTTAATAAGTATACCAGCTTTTTCTATATAAAATTCTGTAATTTTCAAGTGAAATAAGAAATGATTGAAGTACAGTTGCCTGTGGGACAAGGTTATTTCAGCAAAGAAGTTTCAAGAATCAATTAGTAACGGCCTTGGAGACATAGACTTTAAATAGGAATTGTCTCAGGTCACCTAAAGCATATATTTAGTTCCCTAATAGTTCATCTTAAAAGAGGCCACACTAAAACCAGTCAAAGGTTTCATAGACACTTGTAAATATGAATTTTTACAACAGACACTCTTTTAAGCTATGAATTTTTTTGTTTTGTATCATTCATGAATAAGGCTTTTATGGCAAGGGTATTTTAAATGCTATAGCAGGTAAACATTAGTAAAAGAAAAAGAACACCAAACTTTTCCCTCTACTCATTAGTTCTTAGATGTTGATTTCTGATTTTATAGAATTTTTCCTCAGTGATGGGCTGCATAACTGAGAAGTGCGTTCCGGTCCTACCTGCTGGACCAAGCGTGCTGAGTCCTCCTTCTTACTGTGGGTGCAGGGCACTAAGCATGGTCCCAATTTGTCTGATGAGGAGACTTGAGGGTCTTATGCCAGGAGAAGCTGCTGCTTAGCAAACTGTAGAATCCTAAGTGGACACCAAGAAGAAAGAAAGCTTTAGAAATAATGGAAATTAATTGGGTTTGGAGAAATTAAGACAGAATTCTGTCACTCACAGACTTCTGTTTAGACTGTAAGTATATTGCATAGAATGGCATGTGGATAAGCATTGAATAGAGGTTGACTGAATAAAAAAAAAGAATGAATAAATGAACAAATGAGCATTTGAGCTGGTCCTGGGATTGCAAACCCAGATACCTGCAAGACCGTGCAAGTAGAGTAAGCGAGGGAACAGACTGGGTGTGAGACGACAGGGAGTGGTAGGTACTGTGGGGAACTAGTGAACACATACCCCATCTGAAGGGGGCAGCTATTGCACAGGTATAGCTGATGGTTTTTGTTGATACCAGAAGGAAAACAGGCCCAATGATGATACAATTTCAGATTTTCAGGGAGAAACAAATATAATTTTTAATGTGAAATCTCAAGTTTTATATATCAGATTTAAAAACTAAACCAAAATCAAAACAAGATTCGTGCAGGTCAAAACAGGCTAAAACCAAAGCCCATGTGGAGGTCAGGGTTAGCTTCTGGGTGGTTAGCTTTTCCCTAAGGTCCAGTGCAACATCTTCCTTTCCAAGTGATGAAAGTGGGCCCAGAGAGTTGAAGCTAATTAGTGGCAGAGTTGGGGTTTCAGGCACAAACACCTTCCCTTTCATGTATGACCTTTCACCTTCACTTATGACCATCTTAAGACTGTCTGAATCTGATCAGACCTCTTTAAATAACAGGATGGAGGACAATCAGAATCTGCCTTCTGTTGATCTGTTTCTTGGGTCTCAAGCTTAGGTATATAAAACTTCACAATGAGAGGCATAACGTTCTAGTCTCACCATTCACATTATGGAGGAAGTTCTGGGTAAAGCCGAGTGACTGAAATGTGATGGTCCCTTATAGGAAATAATACTCTGATTACACTCATTTGTTTAGGATGGTGTTTAAGCAGTGTGGCCAGATGGGAAGAGTAGCAGTGGGGGGGGGGGGGGAGGGACTGGGT
>NW_007735679.1:55252-74638 GCF_000696425.1 Galeopterus variegatus
GGGGGGGGGGGGGGGGTATGGACTGAGTCACAGGTGGGTCCCACTGGATTCATTTGCTGGTTCTAGTTTCTGCTAAATGTTTGTTTATATGATAATGTTTTGTGATGATTAAGCATGTGGGTTGGGCTTAAATATTGATTCAGCCGCTGACTGTGACTTAACCTCTTTAGGTCTCATGTGCAAAATAGTGATAGCAACAGTACCTAAATCATAGAGTTGTACTGAGGTTTAAATGGACCGAAACATATAAAGTACTTAGGATGGTGTTTGTATAACGTAGGCACACATGTTAGCTAGTATTTGCAACAATTGCCGACATTTACTGAATGCCGATGATACAATAATTCACTTACATTTATTATCTGTCATCATCACCACAATCTTCTTAGTTTTATATAATTATCTTCACTTTTTTGGGTGGTGGCTGATCAGTTAAATATCGTAACCTTGGTGTTATCAACACCGTGATCTAACCAACTAAGCTAACCAGACAGCCCCATCTTCACATTAACAATGAAAAAACCATGACCTTGGGAAGTCAAGTCACTTGCCCAATGTCATCCTGGTATTCAGTAAAGTCAGTGTCTGAGTCTAGGTCTAGCCATTTGCTTAACCACCTCTTCAGTGTTCAACTGAAGATACTTGTCAAGTCTTAAAAGGAGAGTAAATCAAATTTGGTCAGACATGAAATACTTATCAGGTCAAATATGAAAGCAAAGAAATCCCAAAGCAAACAATCAAAAGCACTGCAATATTTGGTAATCTTTTCCCTTATAAAAGAAAGTGTATTATTCTACAATGGAAATGTACCACATAACTACAGATAAGAGAAGAGCATGTAGACAATTTTTAATCTGCATGAATCCCCACCTCCACCCTTTAAAATGCTACAGCTCTTAATACTTATAGATTATTTGCTTCATGTTGACAAAATAATTTCCATGGAGGCAGCTTTTAAGATTTTAAATGTATTGAATGTTGACATTGGGAAAATAATACCTGGAAGTTTCCTTGCTTTTGTAGAATTTTCTATGCAAAGAAAGAGTAGAGTAAAACATAGACATTATTGAAGTATATGAAGCATTAATATGAAACATCTTATATAAAGCATTACTGAATGAAGAAAAGAAAGGAAGCAAGGAATGAATGAAATGAGAAGTTACCGAATGCTACCATGAGCCAGACCCTATACCAGGTCCTGTTTTAGTCATCATAGCATTCACTGTGTGAAAACTAACCAAATCAGGGCCAGAAAGGTGTGGGAAATGTATATATAGCTAACTTAATTTTCCATGGATGGATATAGTAGTTTTAATATCTTGAGTCTTGACCTGACCTTTTATCATGAATATTCCTTCAGTTTTTTGGGTTTTTTTTTTTTTTTGACACATTTTAAAAAATTAACTTTAGCTAAGTAAGGGCAAGGAAGGAGGGAGTCCTTTTAACCAAAATACTTAATTACTATCAATGCTGGAAAAATATTAATTAGCAGACATATACATGCAAATTTTCTCTGCTTTAGGATGAACTTAGCATTATCCTAAGAGATAGTGAAGTCTATTCACAACAATAATATAGAAAGCAGGAACGTATTGTACAAGACAAGATGAAAAGTATAAGCCACTTTCTTCAGTCTGATTTCTGAAGTGTGATTTCAGTATTTAAGTTAGAGGCATTGTAACTATCCAGAATATGAAATGCATTCACATTCACATGTTGATTTTAGAATACAAAACAATATTTCAAAATCAAATAGAAATGAATTTGTTCATTATCTACACTTTTGTATAATTGCCATTATTGCTCTTTCTCCTTGGGCAGATAATTGAAAAGTGACTATATAAATTGTTGTGTTTTGGGGGGGAATAGCCTAGACTCATCATTTGTCACCCACATTGTAATCTAATTTACAATTATACCAGGCTTAAAAAATATAGCTATTCTAGTACATTACTCTATTACATTTCATTAATATCATCCCTTCTTTTTAGCATGTGGCAAAAGAAATTTTGCCAGTGCTATTTATGGCTAATTAACTCATTCATTTTGTGTGTCTACTTTCAAGTATTAGCCATGGGAGAATTTTAGTGACATAATAGTATAAATAGGAGAGTGATAATATTTGGACATGAGATTTAGTCTCCCCAGTTTTTCTACATCCTTCTTTGTGGCAACAAAGGAATTTGCACTGTGGATCTCTAATGTCAGCATCTGGCAACATTTGATTCTGGTTTGTGTGTGGTCTATTTGAGATAAAGGGTTTGAATAAAAATCAATAGAACAGGACAGAAAGCGCAGCTGAGTTGCCTATCTATTAACTTATCAAGGTAAATTCTGTGATTCATTAGGAAACCAGGTGGAGGCAATAGTTGATCTAATTACTTAATGAATTTAGGGGAGAGAACAGAGGATTTTCACTCTCTAATTTTCAATGAAAATAAATTTAACTTTCCATTTCTCTTTGTGGTAGGTAGGTCCCTGGGAAATAGACTTTGAGACTCTGACATTCCCATGCAGGAATTTTACTGGGACACGTTCTCAGGAACAACACCCATTCCTGGGGTGAGGGGAGAAGGGCGAAGGCAAAGGGGGAGGTTGAACTTCAATGCAGTCACAGCTGACCCCTCCAGAGATCTCTGGAGCTGGGGTGGCCCTGTGGAGACCAGTGTGAGCTGGAGGCAGCTGGCACATGCTTGGGCACAGCCAATGGTGCACATCACTTCCCAACTTCATGTTCAGTGACACCATGTTGATTCCCTGAAATTGGCAGCACATGTCTGGGGTATTGACAACATGGTAATAGGCAAATGCTAGAAATCAAGGCTTCTCTCACTTCCTTATCCCAAGTCTTCAACCCTGCAAAGCTAGTTTACCAGCAAACCCCCAGTTAAGAAAGATTGCTTTCACATCTCTGTGCCCAAATCCACGTGACAAGTTCTTAATTGCACACAGGGCTACATGGAGGGAATTATATACTACACCCCTTGGTCTTGTATTGCTGTAACTTTTCCTGGCCAAGTCTCCTCTGTTCTACACAGAGTATTATTCTAATCTTAAGATTTCTAGCCCTGCTGGGCTGTCAGTAATCTCTATTATTGCCTTTCTGAAAGAGGCAACTAAGCTCCCAAGGAAATGGAACCATCTCTATGAGATACAACTTGGTGATATGACCTCCAAAGCCTAATTGACAGAGTTATCAAAAAAGTATGTATCGGCGATGATTGAACATTCTGGATAAAATCCTTAGAAAGAAAACAACTGAAATAATGTTATTTTAAAGTACTGCCATTTCTTTACTTGCAAACATGGTTATTCATACTAATGAAGTAGAATAACAATAATTGTATCATGCCTTTGTTTAATAAATTAATACAATATTTTTGGAGCTAGTTTAGTGTGCATACTATAAGGTGGGAGGAGATTTTAGATGTATTAGCTAAGTCATACAAAGAATTTGGATTAAAATCATTCCAGCTACTTATAAATTAATTTCTAAAATGAGCTAAGCCAATTGCTCTATGCGAATACCAGTATCTTTAGGAAACTAAGAGAATTGGTGTGAGAGAATTCACCATTCGCTGGGGTAGCAGAAACTTTTAGGGGGACTATTCTGAACAAAACTTACATGTATCAAAATTCTTTCCTATTCTGAGTCCTTTACTCCATAGAAAAAAGATAAGAAAAGACCCAAGAGTTGGCAGACACAGATTATACAGAAATTCTTCAGCTTTTCTCCTTACGTCTTACACCCACACTAAATCTCGGCAATATCTTGCAATAACACCATCAGATATCCAGTTTAGGAAAAAAAAACAATAGGCATGGAATGGAGAAGTTGTGACGATTTTAGTGCATGAGGCTAGACTTAGGAAACTCAGTAAGATGAGTGGATGATTTTAAAATTCAGTGATTAATAAGTGACTCAGTATTGACTATATGTATTTTCTTGTCTATGGCATTTCTATAATAGGCCTCAAAGAAGACAGGAAGTGAGGTTGCCAACAAATACTCTTTCATGACTTAAAATCATTGGGATCCACTTCTGTCTTATCCATCACAACTCAGTACAGGGCCTTGCACAAGATCAGGATTCAGTCTGTCTCAATAGCTTCTTAGATGAATTGATAATTAGTTTCTTAATATCCATTGTTTCATTCAACAAAACTGTGTTGAGTATTTTCTATACAGTACTGTCATATTCTACTAGGAGCTGGGGATACAGAGGAATTTGTATCCTTCTGGAGTAAGATATAATTCAGATAATAAGTATAGTAATGGAGATATTAAAGCACAGAGGGACCCCAAATCCTGTGTGTGTGTATCTTGACATGTGATTAAACACATTTTTCTCTTGAATGAAGTATTCAGAATATTCATAATTAAGAGTAAGGCTTCCCTTTTTCTGACTGTTAAATATGAATGCAGTTAATGTTTTTGTTAATCAAACGGGACATTAGGAAGACTAAGCAATGTAGAATGGAGCCCTAAAAATAATCTGGCCTATTTTTCCTGATTTTAAGGTAGGTCCTGAGGATTTAAAGAGGAATGAAGTAAATTCAAGTTGTTTTCAAAATCTTACTAAGCAAGAAATTCCAAATATCTGATATGGCATGAGCCTTTTAAAAACTTGATATAATTTCATGATAATTTTCAGGAGTACAATGTTCTAATTTATATCTACTTATAAAATTTTAGCATAGATAAATGAGCTGTTTCACCACTGATTTTGGTAGAACATGAATTTACCTTTATAACAAGTAAAAACAGAACAATGGGATAGATCTTTGTTCATGTTTGGCTGTCAAACTTTTTAGCTACAGCTTTAGGTCTTGCCTTTATAGATGGCAGAAGCTCGTTCTTAAAATTAAGACCTTTTCAAGGCATATATGCAAAGGAATTTCACAAAGCTTTCATATTGACTGAGTCCACTACTGCCCAGCTGCATTTCTCAGGTCATGCCCAGCATATATTGCAAATGCTGTTATAGCTAATCATGCCATGTAAGCTCACGGAATTTGAACATGACTGCTGCCAGTTAGTGCCAATGAAAATTGAATTTGACCCACCTGTGGGCAGTTGCTTTGCTTGTGTTTTTGTTTTCTATAGGCATTTTGTTCTACATCAGTCTTCTTAGAAATGGGTATGGCGTTGGTCCCCAGGGAAAGTGGGTGAGAGAATAGGCCAGCAGCCATACAAAAATATTACCATTTTTTAAAAATAGCAAAACGAAACCAACAGCTTAATCCACATGTCCTACAGGCAGTTCAAGAAGCAACAGTATCTCTTAATTCAAAGGGTGGCATTTTGACCTTACATGTGCCTGGAAAACAATCCTCCTCCTGACTTACGTGGTTCTCCACCATACCTAAGAATACTTGGTGCAGATGCAGCATCCATATTGACCAGAGAGAGGCATGACAAGGAACCCGCACAGCTACTGCAGAAGGTAGGGGGTTGGGAGGTGGGACTTACAGTGAAGCCCCCCTTTGCTTTTAATCAATCATACTAAATGGCGATTTCTTTATTCCAAGATCAATGAGACTTGAAGTTGTGGTGAGACAAGCAATAGGCCCAGTATGGGATCAGCACATCTTTTCCTCTGAAGCATAAAGCTCTTCTCTCACCTGGGTTTTTATCGATAAGCACTTAGACATGAAAAGAATATGCACATCTGTTACTTCCAAATTGGGCACATTTTCCTCAGTACACCTTCTAAAGGAATGTGGCATTAAACCTGCCACTGTGAAAGTGTTTTCCATGCCTTGGCTAAGTTCTGAAAATTGTCGTTAAGTATGCAGAGAAATGGATAAAACCCATGTTAAAAAACACAAATCCTTTTATTTGGAAAACAAAGATAGGTAAAGCCTGTAGACTAAAGATGACACAGAGCTCAATCCGAATATCAGATACTCAAAGAAATAGGCTCATAAGGCTTACAATTTTCACTGCAATTATGTTAAATGAATGCAGTTTTATACCTATTTCAGTACTTTGATTAATGCTTTTTTTTTCTTTCAAAGTTTTGAGATCTAGAATCTCCTGTTTGTGAAGGGTCTTGGAGGCCACTTACACCTTGCTACCTCGACAGCAACATATCACTGGGGCAGCTGCCATTCTTTGTAGCTTGGACCTCTCTGGTGTTTGGGCAGCCCACTATGGCACCGAGGGAAGGGTGAGTGAGCTACAACCTCGTGCTTCCTTCTTTTGTTATTATTTTTCCCTGGTTTTTTCCCAGGAGGAAGCTGGACATTTTACCCAGACAGATAGGAGGAAAAGAAACTATTATTCTGCCAAGCTGACAATTGGCAACTTTGGGCAAAATGTGCAGAGTTTTCTGGAATTCTATTAAAAATTATCTGATAAGCTGCTTTTGGGTCTGTGTGTTGTTTTCTTTGTGTGGGGCAAGAAGTGGGATGTATGAGACTTAGCAAGTTTAGTCGGATGTTACTTAAACTCTGGGTAGTAAACAGAGATATGCTTTGTAGTGCACAGATGGCTGGAATGATCAATGTTAGAGCTAAAATGTATGTTAAGAATTCCCGGTTCTACCTATGTTCATTCAGCTGAGCACAAAAGTAACCCCACAGAAAAGGTACCTTAAGCAGTCCATCTGTTCCTTCTATTAAAACCTTCATGGTCCAGCTCCTAAATGCCAATCAGGTCACTTTTCTCTTTCAGGGCAGAAAAAAGATTTTGAGAAGAGTCACAAATCAGGGCAAATGTGTCTTTACTCCTTACAATACATGTTCCCCTAGAAAAAAGTGGTCATAAAATAGAAAAGGACCAGTGAAATATACCCCCATGAAAGTAAAATACAACTCTTTTGTGGAGCTAAATGTGAACCCTAGAACTGTTCATTACTCAGTGGGCTTGTGATACGTGTGATAGAACGAGAGTATGAATGGGTCAGTAAGAGTTTACTTTATATATAAAAAAGTATCCCTTGGGAGAGTTTTGGATAAATGGACTGAATGTTCTTTCACTTATGAGACCTTTGCTCAGGAGGCCAATGATGCCAAGTGTGCCAAGCAAACTCACTTGCTAAAGGTCAAAGGAGTGGGTGAGCCACTCTGCACAGACCCTGCCTTGACGAGGCCCTGCCAGAGCCCCGGGCACAGCACATCTTCTCCTCTTCCTTACCTGGAAGACTGCAGCTATGTTAAATCTTCCAGAATTTGACAACGTATTTTTCAAAAACAATAGAGCTAAGCATATTGTGATATCTTGAGGATGACAGAAAACACCACATATGCCCACATAATACCACCACCAGAGCAATGGTTTTTATTTTTGTAAAGCAATTATCAACTTATGTATAAATGATTACAGTATTTGAGATCCAAGATCCTTGGAAAAGTCTGATGTTGCAATCAAAACATAATTGAGCTATTTTGGAATAGAAAATCTATTTGCTCTTCAAAACATATAAATATCTAAAAATTAAATGGTGACCTACTTAGAACAGTATTGCTTCACTGCAATTTTTTAAGGATTTACTTTAAGTGAACTTCCCTGCTTGACAGAAAATTTCAATAGTCGTACTATTTCCCAGCCTGAGGCTTGTGTGTGTGTCTTTGTGTGTGGTGTGTGTTGGGGATGAGCGGATGTGGTCAGCAGGGATGAATTAATTTCCTCGGGTGATCTCACAATCTATCTGCATACCAATCATTATTTGCAGCCTAATTAATGTACATACAGATGCAATTATTTTTTCAAATGTGTATGTATACCTTTGCATAAAAAAATACTACTTCATTTGAAAGTGTTGCCAACTTCATTGTATATTTTTGATATTACTGTTTTTCAATACCTTGACTGTAAAAACACAGCAACCACCTATGGGCAATCACAACATTTTCAATGTTAAGGAAGAGTCGTCCTTCATGGATTAGATTCACTGCTCTAACCCAAGGTAATGTACTTCCAGAGTTACTGAAAAAATAGTTGTAATGGGAACTTAAGAAGGATATATAATGTAATGGGGATGTAATAGACATAATGGGATTTTCAATTATGAATGGATCCCTTATAGAAGTCATTAAACCTTTTGGTTATATTAAGTTTAAATGTTTAGGCCTAGCCCCAAAATAAAACACTTAGAAAAAACAGTTAACAGGTATTATCTCTGGGGATAGGAGTGGAATTGTGTGAGTAGCCAGTGCAACGGGACTTCTTTATATTCTCTATAATTCTGTATTGCTTGAATTGTTTACAACAACTGTGAATTCAAATATTACTTTTGTATTTAAAAAAAGGATGAACGAAAAACAACCGCATAGAATGAGATCAACAGCCAGTCAGGTACTGGCTGCAGGGCTCCCTCACTCAGATCCATTCTCTTCCATCCAAGGCTTATGCTTGGATGCTGAGAACTACTTTTCTTTCTTTGTAGCTTCAGAGGCTGCTCCCAACTTGGCAATCATGTTTACCACATGCTAAGTGTGTGTGTTGGGCAGTGGGCTGCACACTTCACAGGAAGTCTGAGCTCACAGGGAGGATTGCAGTGTGAGTTGTGGTATCAAAATGTCCATGTGCTTGGGGGCTACAGGACTGCAGTATATCCCTGCCCAAGTGTGTCTCATGGTACAGCTGCCTTTGGGTGCAGACAGAAAGAATGATTCTTGCCTCTGCTGCCAAACATGTGTTGGGACATCCCAGGGAGCACTTAGGAAATCCCATTCTGTCCTGCACCAGGAGATTATGGTTGGCTGGTCCCTGGTGGCTTGTTCCCAAGATAATTCTATGAGAGTTGGTATTTGGATTAGGGAAGCACAGGGATCATGTGGTATTTAATGCATTTAAACTCAAGAAGCTGTAGCAAGTTCCAGGCGACACTTGCTAATACGATAAGTTAATCTAAAATACTTTAAATTCTTTACCCCCAAAATTCTGCCATGCTGAATTTCCCCAGGTTAAGTATTGTCATGTTGTATTATGACATGACATTCAGGTAGCATATCGTAGCAAATAAAAACATTTATATCCTTTAAAAATTTCATGGAAAGCAGATGCACTGTTATTTTTTCCTAAGGAATTTGGTCAAATTTTTGTAATGCGTAAGTGAAATAGATGAAAACACCACAAATATAAGACTCAAATTTCTTGTTTCATGTATAAACTAGACCTTTAAATTTTAAGTGTAGTCTGGGGGAAATGAATAATTTAAATCTAAGACTCACATTGTCTCTTCTGTCTGCCATGTATACAATGATTTTCCTTATTCATTTGAAATGCAGACAGACAAGATGGGGTGATTTTTTTGGTGGACGGATTCTTGGATTCAGGACCAATATCCAGTCATGTGCCACATAATGATGTTTCAGTCAATGATGGACCACATATACAATGGTGGTCCCAAAAGATTATAATGGCTATACCACATAGCCTAGGTATGTCGTGGACTATACCCCAAGGTTTGTGTAAGTACACTCTGATGTTTGCACAATGACGAAATTGCCTACCGTTGCACTTCTCAGAACATATCCGTATCTTAGTCTTTAAGCCGTGCGTGACTGTACATCAACTGCGTTTGTTTTCACTATTGTCTTGCAGGACCTATGTTGTCAGAGCTTCAGGCCCCAAAGTTTGCATAAAGTATTTGAGACTATGCATATGACTATGGGATGGAACAGCCAAGAGCATGTTTTGTTGTCTCATCATTTACAGCTTTGATTGGCTATTTCACCTTCACCTTGATGAATTTCTGTCATATATAAAAACCTGCAATGGATATATTCAGTGAGTGACTCTTTTGAAATAGTTTGTGTATGGTTTCTAAGTACAGGTCCAGGGAGTGTCTCCTTTCTACAAATGCTTTCTCTAGCCTGCCTCTCAAAGCTAACTGAGCCTAGGGCCCCTAGGCTAGGACATAAAGGCTGTGCATTTAAGCTCTTCATGGTCTCTGCAGACTCATCAAGGACAGGTCCCATGCAGACAACAGTTTTCCATCCCCAGGCACAAAGACAAGGATCAGCAGAGTCATTTTGGTTCCTCAATGGAAACCACTCTTTTATGAAGCTGAAATGATGAGTTTAAATAGTGTGAGGCCAAATGGTTTCCAGAGGTGTTTTCAATACTAAGGAATAATTCTAAAGTCTCAAAGATCTACAGTTAGGTAGGGTAGCTGAGTTGCAGATAATACTCTTTGTGTATTTAGTACTTCTTTCTGGGTTGGGACCTAACCGTATTTGTATATTTGTATATTTTGTTTTGATTTTGCTCTGTTGGGGAGGAGGATTCAGGGGGAGGGTTGTGAACAGATTGGGGTGATAATGGGTTGTGGGGGAGGGTGGTTCAGGTGGCAGTTTTCCCTTCCTAATCATTTGATTTAATGGTAAGAAAAGCTTCCAAAGACTGTTTGATCATGCCTTCTAGAAGGCATTACACAAGGATGCTGAGCATGGCTATCCTGGAAGCTACTCGTATGCTTCATTTTTTTCCCCCTGGGATTCCTGTCCCAATGATTTTATGCCCATGAAATAAAATGATGGAAAAAACTTAACTGGACTGCAGTAGAGCTAATAGTGAAATGCTGGATTTCACTCAGCCTGAACTTTTTATATTCATTCAACAAATGTCTACTGAGAATAGATTTGTGTCAGGTACTAGTTTAGACACTTGGAATACACTGGTGTACAAAACAGATAAAAAATCCATGCTCTGGTGAAACATGTTCTAAGGGGCAGAAACTATATGTATACATATATGTTGCATTAGTAGAACTTTTATTGAAGTCAGACAGAAATTTTATTTCTGTCTGTGGGTCTTGAACACATATCAGATTTCATAGAGTAATTAGATTGCCTTTAACATTTGCTTTAAACTTTCCCTCTCATTTCTTAATGAGATTACAATCTCTTCAGAGCGTGACAAGAACAGGCACCAGGCACAGAAATAAAACCAGAAGATACATTTAGAGTGTTCTAGAAAGCGTGACTTCTTAAAACTTAAAATTGGGTTTAATGATTTGGTTTGAAACAATTGTTTAAACTCTCTGTTTACATTTTCCGGACAATTGTTTTTAGCAAAAGTGGTAAAGTGAAAAAACAAAATCTTCCCAATACATTATGTTAACTTTTCTTGGGTTCTGAAGATGATGGTCTGTTTTGGAGAGTTGATTGTGGTGTATTTCATTAACAGTGAGACAAATGCTTGGATGTAGACTCTTTTTTAATCTGATAATGTCTTGTTCACAGATGAAATTATTTCAGAACCAAGGAGCGACATCCAGCACCATATTAAGAAAATGGTATCTATGGCAACATATGTGAGAACGCATTCATTGAAATCACAGGATTGGAAAGCACCTTGAAATATTTCTTAAGACAGGAATGCCTCTCAATAGACAAAAACTCATTTGGCTCTCAAAAATATTTACTGAAGCCCTACTATGAGTATATAGCTCTATACTGGAAATGACTGAATTCCAGCCCTATGCTGGAAATGACTAAATCATGGGCTATACCATCAAGAACCCAATAGCTAACAGGAGAGTCAGAAATACAGACAATCTAGTTGTAACTCACTGCTATAATGATGGCATATTTATGGTGATGTGAAAAAATTGCCAAAACTATTCTCCATCTTATGACTCCCGAAAATGTTCTTGCAGTCTTCCTCAACAACTTGGCTCATTAGAGAAAAACCTTTATTTTTACTAATTGCTTCTTAATGTCTAGTATAACCCATCATGTTTATTTCTGTTTTTCCCTGGTTTCAGAGAAAAAGATAAGACATTTTTTAAACCCTTCATATATTTTAAAATCAGGAAATTATTATGGCAAAATAAAAATACTTTAGTTGTTGAATTTACTTACATACCATCTCTTTCCAACAAAGATTTCAGAGGCATAAAGCAGAAGATATAATCATAAGGCAAATAAAAAAGAAATGGAAAAACAGACTCAAATTACGAAACAATAGGATAAGTTAACCATAAGAGTTATTATTGTCACTAATAGCTGGAGTCCTTTTTGCATTGAGCTTCCTGGCAGCCAATGCAATCATGAAAAATGTGACAAGTTAGTTTTAAAAATATTCTGAAAGTAATAAATATGCCAGTTTCTCAGAGTAGACAATTTACTTTGATATTGAATTCTAGAATAATTTTTACATGGAGAGAGGAGGTTAAATTACATGATGAGCACTATCCAAATGTTGAAGCATATTTCATAAAACCAGTTATTAAATCAACTCCAATAAAAGCCAAGGACACATATTAGAGCACAATTTAGTAAAGGCAGTTCCAGGAGGAACAGATAGTTATGATATAAATACATGGCCCAGGAGATGAATACGTGGATGAATCAATTACTTCCATTTTCCTTCAAATCACTCTTTCATCTGGCATTAGAAATATCTGCATTGCTGACAACTCAAGGTTAACTTCCAGGAAAAAACCTTGGAGAGCTAGTTTTCTATAATGCTGATTGCTGGTGGATCTATTAGCTTTGGAATTTAAATCAACTGGTGGTAGGATTGTAAGTTTACTGTGAAAGATGAGAAAACAGATCAGCATGGACCTCTTCTTATACAGGGTGGGTGTCAATCTGTTTTAGCACAGAAATGGGATTAAGGCATCAATATTCTCCTCAGAGTACAGCGTTGGATTGCTTCCAGATGTGAATAAATAGCCTGAGTATTACCACAGAACAGAGAAAAAATGGTTTTGCAGGGGAGTTATTTTTAAGGCAGATATAAAATAACTGATTATTTTAGTTAATTCAGGCAAATACAAAGACAATTCTGCCAAAAAAGCAATGATGACTCTAACCAGGGCATAAAAGAAGCAACCCACATGCAGAAGAGAACTGTTTGGCAGCTTTTTTTTTCTCCCTAATTAAAATTTTCTAAAGGGAGCATTGGTGTCATATGGTCCCAGAATATTCTTCCTCTTAGGTTTCTATACTGGACCAAAATAATGTCAAATTGTTTCCACCTGTCCTTATAGTTTTGGCTTTTTAAAAATTCTCTTAACCATACACCTTCTATATAGGTTCCTGGGAAAATATAAATTAATCTAAATAATCAAAAACAAAGGAAAGCTGATTTCCATTCAAACCTCATCAAGCTGTCAAGGTATTCCCTGAGACTAACTAGTAACCAGGTTACCTCTCCTCCTGGTCACTCAGTTTATCTGTTCTTGTTCAGAACCTATTGTTTGCCATCAGAAAGAAAGGGCGTACTGGAGACTCTGAAATTTATTTTACATCAATCCATATATAATTTCAAAGGAGGAAAAAGGAAAGCCACTTCTTTTTTATCTTGATATTGGTAATTGGAGCTCTGTGTGACTGTTTACTTTCTGTCTTGCATGGAGGCAGGGAGATGAAAACAAGGTGAGAAATAGCCGAGTCTTTGATCATTTTGACTTTGTGGAATGGGGTGACCAGGATGAAAGTCAACAGTTTATCACATTAGTGCATTCCAACTTAAACTTTTTAAAAGGGGAAATAAAAAGGATTTGTTCAACAAACAGCATGCTAGAAAAACAGTGACAATGAAGTTGACCTTTCTGTTACATCAAAGGGGCTTTACTAAAACTCTTATGGGTAAATTTCAAGGTTGAAGAAAATGACTGATACACAGCAAAGCTTTCTGTTTTTTTGGTCTATTGGATCAGCTAGGAAAGGGTTGAAATTTTAAACTATCAAAAAAATTTTAAACTATCAAAAAAATTTTAAACTATCAAACTACCTCCATGGGTGCCTGCTAAATGAGGAAATTTTTAACATATAGTTTGTTTATTAATTACTCTAATTAATATTATACAAAGTACAACAAAAGAGCTGGCACTCCTATTACAATATTTTATGCAATGGTGAATCAACAGAAAAAATGTATTCTTTTGCTTTATGAACTAAAGCTACATGTTCCAGAGTGTGTGTTTCTTTATTAAAAACATCAAAACCAACCAGACTTATTTGAATAAAACATACATTCATTAGGCTCACTTGTAAGATTTTAGTTTATTCAGTGATAATAAAGCTGAAAAATAATTGAATCAGACTAGTGTTAAACACAGGAGAACAAGTTTGTGTTTTCGGAAACATTAGAAATATTTCTAAGCCGTTAGACACAGACCTCCAGAATGTGAGAAGGGCTCAGCAAGCTGAGAATTCCAAGGTGGATATGAGGCTGTAAGCAGCAGAAAGTGCATAATATGCCTGCCGATATTCCCTCCTTCTAAAATATCTGGTGGAGGAAAATCTTCAAGATTCCTCCTTTTTGGAAAATCTCACTTGAAAAATGGGCTGCTTTTGAAGTAAAAAGGGAATCAGGTTTGATTTCTCCCTCTGCACCCTGTGAGGAGGGAGTGAAAGGACCGGGTTTAAAAGAGGGAGGAAGATCAGGGAATTTATAGAGAAATACAGTCTGTAGCCTGTGAAATCCCAATATTTGAAAAAAGGCAAATGAATATCCATTATTCAGATGTTTGTTAAGTATTTGGGGCTAGAGGTCCTGCAAATCAAATATCACTATGGGAGAATGAATTTTTTATTTCTAAAAATAAAAATGATGGAAGATGTCTGCTTGATCCTCTGAATTTTCCAAACATTGATCGTTTGGGTTATTTACATGTGGGAGATTTTACTTACCACCTTGCTTTCATAGTTTTCTTTCTCCCCATGTGCCTTGCCTCCACAAGTAGACCGTGGAAGAAAAGAAGCCAAATTAATCATCTTCCCTGCAGCAGACCAGGCTCGTCCCTGCCCTGTCCCCATTCTTTTCTGACTCTTCCTTAGTAACAGGATCTTGTTGCCGTCTACACCCTCCCCACGGTCCAGGAAAGGCAGACCCCGGTTCCAGGGAAGTCACTCTGCACTGGCCTCATTTCCTCTGTCGGTGACTGGGGTGGGCAGGAACATTTGACTCAGCTCTGGCATTGAACTTGAGAGAAGAGGGGCCGAGGGATTCTGGAAATGCGCTCGCTCGGGTGCACAGCCTCCTTTTTATGCTTTCACATGTTGATGTGTCCACAGGTGAGGCTTGGAACCGTGAGCGCCATATTGTGCCTCTGAGCAATGTGGACATTGGAAAGATGGTAGCAAAGGAAACTAGGGCTCTGGTAGACTTGGTTGAATTGACCAGCTCTGGGCTTATCTGACTTCCACACTTGTGGTTACCTGAGAAAATAAATTCCCTTCTGGTTTACGTTATTTCAGTTATTTGCTGCTGAAAGCACCTTAACTGATAACTTTCTCTTGTAATCTAAGAGAATGGTACTATCCCCCCTGAGCCACACAAGAGAGTAGTCATCTTCCCTTCCCCCCTATTGTCATCCCTCCAATCCTATCGATTTTACCTCCTAAAGTTCTTGTTTGAATTCTGTCCCCCATCTTGATTTTGGTCCTGAAGTCTTTCTTTTGGGCTCTTAGAATGGAAACGTAACTGACCTCTCTGTCTGCAGCCTGGGTCTCTTTGAACACCAGCAGACTGCAGCCACTGTGTCCTTTCTAGAAGAGAAACTAAATCCCATTATTCTTTCACTTGAATTTTTTTACCAGTGTCTTATTGTTGGGAATGGTAAACAAAGGCCAAACTATTTTCATGGTTGACAAGGTGTCTATAATCTGGCTCTTACCAAGTTTTCCATCCTAAACTGTTCTTTTTAGACATTGTTCATCTGGCCCCTACTCATACTTCCAGACTTAGCTGAAAAGAAAGAAGTCCTGTCTGGGTTACTGCTGACCCTTCTTTGTGCTACCTCAGTACCTTGCAAGTAACTTTCCCAGTTCTTAATTTATAATATTCTTTGTACTTGTTTGTTAAGTCTGTCTTCAATAATCCACAAACTCCCTGAAGCCAGGGCCATGCCTTATTTATTTCTGGATCTCTAGTGCTCAATCCAGTGATTTGCTTATTCACACTAGGTGTTTAAAAAGTATAGCTACAGTACAAAAGTGGACAATTTCAACTCAAGAGAGCTTAACTTTCAGTGTGAGAAGTGTATATAGCATCTCTGCTGTCTTCACCTTGAGGTAACAATGCCTGTGTCATGATAGGGTGTGATCAATACCACAATAACTAGGATCCTATTAAAGAGATTAAACTGGTTTTTTTTTTTTTTTTGATTTGCACTTGTTTGAAAAATCATTCAGTAGTTATTGATAAATGGCCTCTTAGAAGTCATAAATTGCACTAAATAATGATCAAAGTATGAATTGTTCAATAGTTTAATCAATAAAGAAATAGTTACTGCATGTCTATTACATGCCTGATATTTTTGCTTTTTTATCTTTTTTATCTGTTTTTTTCCCTAGGTACAGGTTAAATGACTTTATATCTTTGTGAAATTTTTTGAGAAATATATGAAATAAATACAAAATCTGATGATCCAAAGGTCAAAACATGGTGATTTTCGTCCTTTTTTTATAAGAAATAAATACACTTTTGGTTAAGGGTGTACCACAGTGCTCATAGGAATATAGCAGCCTTGATCTATGCTCACTTTATGTAAATATAATTTATGTCTTTCTCTGTAATTTACAAAATGGATTTATTATAAGACCCTCTGGGCACATGTGCTCTGCATTAGTTAAGGGTCTGATCAAATGACTGTATTGATAGCAAAGTCAAGCGAGGAAATACAATTCCATAGCAAAAATGCCTTCATGTTCATCCTGAGACTATCCTGCGTAGAGCCAGATAAGCAGAAGGCAGTCTGTGTAGCCAGATTTTTGATTTACAAGCACTGCTCTGAATTTGAGATCTACCTAATATTGACCTGGAAAAGCCTCTTAGCCATTTAGAGCCCAGCTTACTTCCATATATAAAAATGATGATCAAATTACCCACATCAAGAATGTTTTTCCAGTGAGGCAAAGAGTGAGATAGTAGCTTGTATGACAAAACCACGCAAGGTGGCCTATTGGTTCAACTATGATCTCTAGAGCAAGGCTGCCTGGGTATGAATCCTACCACTCACTAGCTGTGTGACTTTGGTCGGGTTACCTAATCTCTCTGTGCTTTAGTTTCCCCACATGTAAGTGGTGGTAATAATAATGCCTATATATAGGGTTGTCATGAGGATTAAATGTGCTAATGTTTATAAAACACTTCGAACACTGGCTGGCACATAAGAAGTGCTATGTAAGCGTTTGGTGGATAAACATTAATTTGTATTCATCTCCTGACACGGTTCCAGCAAATAGAAATCTAAAGTGGCAATCCTTGAATTTATGCCACGTCTACATCAAAGTGCAACTAGAAGAAAACAATGTAATAATAGAACTAGGAAAAAAAGAGAGGCACCTTGTTTAAGAACTTAATTAGGTCAATACAAACTGTAATTTCAAAGCTTTGGTTGGGTGTTTTTGTAGCTGAGGGAACAGCCATTAAAAGGTAGAAACATTGCTATTTTTAAAAATTCCTGTTAGAACAAGGAATGGAACAATTAGATGGGAAAAGGAGGAATATGTTGATAGTAGGAGCTAACCAGGCTTTGCACAAGAATGCAGACACTAATCCCATTCTGAGGAGAGGGCAAGAGAGATGGGGGTCTTTCTTCTTTCCATTGGAGAAATGCTTTTCTTCCCCCTGTAATGGTTTCAAAGCCTTGCTTCTGAGAATTGCAGTCTGTGCTTGGGAAGTGTGTGGTTGTGTGTGTCGAGGGTGGGGTGGGGATGGTGGTGGTGATGGGTGGTCCAACAGTTATCTGCTAGGGTCTCAGAAGAACGGGAAAGCAGGGCCACAGCTTTCCCTGGTAGAGATCTCTCACATGGAACCAGACTCACAGTGCCCAGCCTGGCCTAGCTGTGCCAGTGGGTGTAGAATATCAAAGCCCACCCTGATTGTCCGAGTTGAGCCCCAGTGGGGTAAGTAATTCTAGACTGAATGACTCACCCTTGGGGGAAATAACACCTTCAGAAAAAGATGTCAAAGCATTGATCGAGACCAACACACTGGGTAGAATCAAATTCCCAAAAGGTGAGTTGGGATGTTCTCTGTGGATATGTGAAAGGAGCGGTGGACAAACCCGAGTCAAGGGGAGCGAGACTAGGGATTGACTGTGCCTTTAAAGGGACAACAGTGAAAGGATTAATTTCTTCTGGAGCTTTATTGGGCTAGGGGATAATCTGATGAAATATATGGTTAAAACAATCCTGTCTCTTTCATAATTCTCTTTTGTCGTTGCCAAGACCAAGAAAAGTCTGAACTACTTGTCCAACTTTGCGTGTCGGTGGCTGTATAGAAAAGAAAGGAATAGGACAAAGGGGAAGAGGGCCTGCTCCATGTTCACCCTTCTGTTTGCATTTGTGTAGGTTTGATGATGTTGTTACAAGGGCCTGTGTCTATAATTTCCAGGCTATATCTTCTATGCACAGTGACTTGATTCATGGTGGAGCTGGGAGCTGGAGGAGGAAGGAACACAGAGAGGCAGAGGAGAGGGATGGAAAACTCTGTAGTGATCCCCGACAACATTCCTCTTGCCTGATATGGACTAAAGGAAAGTGTCTTTTTGGTGCTGGGGTAATAGTATTCATTATTGCCCAGTAATAAATATAATGGTTTGCTTTAGCAACATCCTTTTGATATGGTTATTATTGTAAGCATCACCACCAATATCATATTGGATTCTACCATTATTTAGAATTTATATACCAGACACGAAGCCAAAGGCTTTTCTTGACTATCTCACATTTAATCCTTAAAAACTCCTATAAAGCAGATAATATGCCCATTTTATTTTTGGTGAGAAAACCAAGGCCAGAGAGGTTAAGGAACATACTAGTATGTTAAAACCAAAGCCAGAGAGGTTAAGGAGCATACCAGTATGGCGTAGTTAGCAACAGAGCCAGGATTAAAATCCAGATCAGTCTGACTCCCAAGCATGTTCTCTTAACCTTCTCTACATCCCTGAATATATCAGGTGGTCAAGACTACCATCAGGAGAAATGGGTTATACAACAAAGCCACAGACATGGTGATGTCTTTCTGCTGAGGCTGTAAGAAAAACTAGAAGTGATACAATGACCTGTCTCTTGATATGTCAAATTAAATAAGAATTAAAATGTGATGTGACATGTGGGCTAATGGCTCACACCAATTTAAAAAATGCCAGGAAAGTCTTTAGCTCGAAAGAATTGAGGGAGCTGTTACAGGACTGGGATGACCTGTGTCAGAAGAATCCTGATGTCATTTCAAGTCATCTGTGATTTAGAATCTGGAAGTGGCAAAGGAGCATTGGACCCTCTGCCCAGGAGAAAATATATTCAGGAGTATGGTATGGGCTGGACTTGGTAGAACACAGTCACAAGATATAATTAATTTTTCTCACACAGTTTTGCTTTGAATCTGTTCTATTGGTTCTCTATTTCTCTCCCTTTTTTTTATTTTTTATTTTTATTTTGTCAATATACACTGTATATGATTATTATGGCCCAT
>NW_007735680.1:0-1671 GCF_000696425.1 Galeopterus variegatus
GGCTCTATATAAATGTATGTTTCTCCCCCAAATAAAGCGGAACTTCTCTGGTGAACTGTCAGCTCGGGTCCTGTCACCCTTTCATGTAACATGCTCTGGTGTGGAGAGTGATGGTGTGCAGGGGCCTGCTCAGGGACCCCCAAACTCTACCCAAGTCTGGATGAAGAAAGCAGTGGGAGATGCACCAGACAAAGAGGAGCCAAAGTGCTTCACGTGAACCAAAGGGGGCTAGACCAGTTAGGATGCTTTTGGCTGCAAGTAACAGACAAGGTAACCGGTTATGATCTTTCATTATCCCCTTAACAAGAAGTCCTGAGATGGGCCAGTAACAGGATTGGTTAACCCAGCATTTCAATAAAACTATATATGTCAGTTCATTCCACCTCCCTCTCTGCTGTCCTTGGTGGCTTCATTTGTTTTTTTTTAGGCTGGCTTCTCTTGTAGTGCAAAGATGGCTGTTACAGTTCCAGGCATGTCATGCAGGTGACAGCATATCTGTCCCTTTCAGAGCAGGGAGTAATTTCCCTGATGTTCCCCAGCAGATACCCCTCCCATTGCACTTGACTATGAACGCATTCTCTTTCTAAGCTGTGTCAGTTAGAGTTCTCCAAAGAAACAGAACCAATAGGATATATAAATAAGATATATGTATATGCATTTGGCACACATGGTTATGGAGGCTGAGATGTCCCCAAACCTATGGTCTGATGGCCTGAGATCCAGGAGAGCCAATGCTGTAAGTTCCAGTCTGACTCTGAAGACAGGAGAGGACCAATCAGTATCCCAGCTTGAAGACAGTCAGGCACAGAGAGCAAATTCTCTCCTGCTCAGCCTTTTGTTCTATTCAGGCATTCAATAGATTGGATGAGGCCCACCCACACCGGGGAGGGCCATCTGCTTTACTCAGTCTATTGATTCAAATGTTAATCTCAACCAGAAGCACCCTCACAGACACACCCAGAAATAAGTTTAACCAAATACAATCACGAATCCCTGAAGGACAGAAATACATTCTGAGAAATGCTTCCTTAGGTGATTTCGTCACTGTGTGAACTTACACAGTGTACATACACAAACCTAGATGATATAGCCTCCTACACACCTAGCCTGTATGCTATAGCCAATTGCTCCAACCACCATTGTACATGCTGTCCGTTGTCAACTGAAATGCCATTAGGTGGAGCATGACTGCATCTGGGTGTCCCAGACCTAGTCAAGTTGACATAAAATTAATCATGACACAAGCCTAAATCAGTCACCAACAACAGGCACAAAGTGACTATGACTGGCTTAGACCAATCAAGATGCACCCTGGAGCAGTGAGGTAGCTCAGCCCCAGGAAGCGCAAGGCCCTCTGATGCCTGAGCATGGCTGGGATTCTGTTAGTAAGTAGGGAGGCAGCTGACCGGGCAGGGACCAAGGACAGCTGCAGCCCTCTGGTGTGTACCACTCACGGGCGAGGCCCTCAGGATGTTTGCAAATAGAAAGGATGCTACTAGTGCCACCATGACAGCTAACGCCCAGCGCAGATGTAACTGTCCCAGTGGATGACACTTTATCAGTGCCATCTCATTCAATCATCTCAACATTGTGAAGGCCCTAGGAGTGGCCTTTTCTGGAGGGGAGAAGGGAGGGACCTCAGTAACTGAATTTCCTAGGAAGAGTCCAAGG
>NW_007735680.1:2844-3567 GCF_000696425.1 Galeopterus variegatus
CAGCCTCCAGTGGCCACCCTGACTCCACTACCTCCTTCTCTGCTCTGTCTCCATCCTCTTTAAGAGTATTTTTTTTTTCCTTTTTGTCTCTTTTTTTGTGGCCAGCAATGGATCGCAACCCTCAGTGTCGCTCCCGTACCGGACCGGGACCGGCAACGGGATCGCAACCCTCGGCGTTGCCCCCACACTTCGCTCAGCCAGTGAGCGGCCAGTCCGTATGTGGGATCACCGGGCCGGCCCCAAGAGTATTTTTTCTTACATAGACAATGTTATGGGCTGAATTGTGTCTCCCCAGAAATCATATGCTGAAGTTCTAATCCCAGTACCTCAAAATGCGACTGTATTTGGAGATAGGCTCTTTAAAGAGGTAATTAAGGTTAAATGAGGTCTTTAGGGTGGGTACTAATCTGATGACTGATGTCTTTATAAGATTTTAGGACACAGACACACACAGAGGGAAGAACATGTGAACACACAGGGAGAAAACAGCCATCTACAGGCTGAGGAGAAAGTCCTCAGAAGAAACACACCCTACTGATGCCTTGACCTTGGACTTCTGGCCTCCGGAACTGTGGAATATACTATAAAGCATATGTACCTCACAGTGCCTGGCTTTCCAAAGTCTTGCAGTTTCAAATATTGAACTTGCAGAGGACTGGAAATTTTCCTCAGGCTATAAGTCTCTAGTGTAAGATAAAGATTTGTGGCACAGCAAGGTTGCTG
>NW_007735680.1:5213-5980 GCF_000696425.1 Galeopterus variegatus
ATTCTCACAAACATGAGTGGGATTAAAATGGCAGGTCAGATTGGAAAATAGGATCAAAAAAATGAAAACAATGTCCATAGAAAATAAGAAATAGGAAACATGGACTGAAATTGTGTCAAGCCCAGGATGACAAGGAGGAAGATATAAAATCCTGGGTGGGAGAAATCCTGAACAGAAGAAAGACTTAACTGCTTCTCCTGATATTGCAACTATATTTTGAAATATATCTTAAGGGCACTTAAGATAGTATTTTTGATGAATGTTCTGGAATGTTTTCTGAAAGGGAAACATTTGAACCCTGGAGACAACGCAACAGAAGCTTCACCTTGGAAAGCTGGCTGGATGGAAGGGTTTCTGAAGTCTTTTTACTCTGGAATTTACTTGCTTCTGAGAGACCTTCGTAGAATGTGAGTGGCAGTATTCAGCAGGGAGCTGGCTTTCAAGTGGGAACATATCCCCTTAAAGACCATCTGCTATGCAAACATGCAGAAATCATTAATAAATTGTAAGTGTAGGTTTGCACAGATCTGCCGCAAAACCATCAAAGGCGCAGTGGTTTGCATAATCTCCCCTCTCCATTTGCTCCTGGGGCTGTCATTAGAGTGCAGAACCCAGTCAGAGATGAAACATAAGAAAAACAAACCACAAAAATGCTGTCTTCCCCCCAAAGTTCCCCCAAATCAAGAAAAAAACCTTCCTGCTCATGTCTGCAAGAAAAAAACGAGAGCTGAAACTGTTCGCCATGCACAATCTAGTGAGAAAATGTG
>NW_007735680.1:7831-10010 GCF_000696425.1 Galeopterus variegatus
TTCATCCCATGGGGATTTAACTCCCTCACACTTTCAGATCTTGCTTTCTGCCCCCTCAGTGGTCTACCAGAAAGCCAGGCTCCACTCAAGTCTCTTGGTAGAAGGGTGACCTGGCAGGGCTGGGGTGTCGACCAAGAGAAAGAAAGAAGGAGACAGTCAAGGAGAACAAAAGGTGCTGGCTTGTGACCCAGTGTGGCTGATGCAGTTTGCAAGAAAGAGAGACACAGCAGATGAAGTTGGAGAGGTAAGGGGGGTGGGCAGATCATGCAGCACCTCCTAAGTTCTTGTAAGGACATTGGCCTTCAATTGGCATGAGATGAAAGCTATTGGAGGGAGGGTTGGAGCAGAGGATGGACATGATCTGACTTACGTTTTCACAGGACCATGACAACCCTGCAAAGTCAATAATTTAGGCTCAAGGACATGATGTGATTTCCTGATGGTTACAAAGAGAGAAGACAGGGTAGCCAAGATTTGAACCCAGGCCTCTTGCTCTAAAGTCCTTGCTCTATCTACTAAGAGCATTTCCTTCCTAATATATCTGTGGCAAAGATTTTATTCTATGTGTCTTGCTTATGCCTCCATTTCAGGCCTGTCATTTCTGCTTGATGGAGAGTTAAATTTGATGGAGAGTCTGTATTCTTTCACTCACTCCAAAAATATGTATTCATTCCCTGCTGTGTGCATGGCACCATAAATCACACCAGAGGAATAAAAGAGGAAGACAACAAGGTCCCTTTTCTCAAGAAGTTTATAGACTAGCTGTAAAGTGAACGCAGAATTTGTATTTAAATGATTTAAATCCAAAGATTATCACTTTTGGGGGTTGGCTTATTTCAGTTAAAAAACAGCCCTATCTGAGATTCCCCCTTTGATTTTATAGATTTTGACTTCCAGCTTGACTGTCAGCACATTAAAAGACGATTTCCTCCCTCCCCAACCCTAAACTCAACCTGTGATCAGAAAATCCAGCTGTGTACTTTCTATTTCTTGCCTCATCACCAGGAATAAAGATCAGCTATCCCTACTTAACTGACAATGTTGCAGTGACACCTGAGGCAAAGTAGAAGCCAGCTCAGCAGTTCTGCAGTAGCTGAGCACTATGGCACAGCACTAGTCAAAGCAGGAGATTCCTCCTCCCCCTCTCACTGGGGCAGCTTCTGTTGTGGTGGGCAGGAATGCTTAATGACAGAATCACTTGCAGGANTACCAAGGCAGTATTTCCAGGAGAAGGCAGGGAGGGACACGGAAAGGACACTGTTGGGGGGGTGGGGGGCTCAGGGAAGGCATGGCTCTGCTGGAGACCAGCTTCAGCTTGCCCTGTCCCTGGGAAGCCCTGCAGCAGAATCATAATACACTGTGGGTCCCTTCTGAGGCAGGGACGTTGGCATTTTGTATCTCCATGTTTGGTCATTCATCACTGGCCGTGGCGGTGGGGTGCGGTAACTTCCCACTTCTTTTTCTTTTAGCTCTCTTTACTCTTTTGCCTGTGTTTCCTATTCCTTTTACTCTTTTTTTTTTTGTCATATGTTTTTGTTTATTTCCATTGGTAAGAACATTGGAGTATAATTAGGACTAAGAAAAGTCCTACCCAGGAATTGTCTTAAAATAGTATATAAAATATTATACTGTACATGCTTGTGGTTTTCTTCCTAGAAAGACTGATTTTTGGGTAAAGAGCATAGTTCATAGCATAGCTTATCCTGAAGGTCATAGATAAGAAGAATGATGGTTCTTATTATGTATGAGAAAACAAAGCAAATCTCCATTTACTAGGCAGCTTCTAAGTGCCAGATACAAGGCTGGATACTGTACTAGAAACTCATCCATTCACTCACTAAATGTTTATATTGAGTGCCAGGTACCTTCAACCTGCCCTGGGTAACAGAGAAGAAATCTCTGCCCTCACTGAGCTTACACATGAGGAGGAAGACAGAAGGTGAATGAAATAAATCAATAAGATATGTAGGCTCTGTCTTAGCTCAACTCCTCTAGGAAGCAGAGGTTGAGGCAAGGATTTGGGAGGTGTGAGGCCAGGGTTGGGAGAATGTGGAAAGAAGGGGAGAGAGGTAAGGGAAGATGCGGAGCAATGCAGTGTGTACTGAGCTGGCCATAGTGTCACGAGTTGCAAAGAGGCACAGCAGGTGGCTTGTTCTCTAGCACATCAGAGTTCCATGGA
>NW_007735680.1:11633-17717 GCF_000696425.1 Galeopterus variegatus
AGGATGTGTGACAAGGCTAAGTGACAAGCATTGAGTCCAAAGACTGTTCTGTTGACCTATGGCCACTATTTCAGTTCGTTTCAGGACTTGAGTTCGACAGTTGTGCCCTTGGCCTTTCTGCAGGAGACTCAGGAAAGCATCACATTTTAGGAGAACCAGCTCTGGATGAGGATTCAGGACACATGGGTTTGAGATATACCTTGACCACAATCTGGCTATGGGCTTCACACTCCTCAAGAAATAAGTCAAGAAGTTATGTGATTTTGTGTACCCCACAGGAGCTTTATTTGGGTCTTGCAGAGTTGACAATGGGAAGCCAACAGAGTCATACCTGACCTTTATAACTGTTAAGATTCCCACCTTAGAAAGTCCATCTACTTTCTGCTTGCATTTTCCTGTTTGCTATATGTGAACATGAACAATTCCTCAACTCTACAGATTAAAATAAACCTACCTATGACCCTTACCAGAAATATATGAGGAGTCTTCACAAAGTTCATGGAAAATGTATATTATGTAACAGCTACGCATGGATTTCAAAAACTTTTTGCATCAAAATAAATTCATACTAACTTGTTGTAACAAGTCTGAACAGGATCTAGTTGGAGGCACTAAGAAGGATAAGACATCAGTTTGAAAAGAGACCCTAACAGAGCAACATGAATCCTGCTAAAATAGGAGGAAGAACAAACATCAAATTAATGATGAAGCTTGGGTGGGAGAATGGTGACATCACTGACGCTTTACAAAAAGTTTATAGGGACAATGTTCTAAAGAAATCATCAGTTTACAAATGGATAACTCATTTTAAGAAGGGACGAGATGATGCTGAAGATGGAACCTGTAGCAGCAGACCGTCCACATCAATTTGCAAAATAATAATAATAATAAATCTTGCTCATGCCCTAATTAAAGAGGGAAAATGATTAACAGCAGAAACATAGCCAACACCATAGACATCTCCACAGATTCAGCTTGCACAATTCTGACTGAAAAGTTAAAGTAAACTTTCCATTCCATGGGTACCCAAACTGTCCTGCCCAGATCAGCTGCAGATAAGAGCAAAGATTTCAATGGGAATTTTAAACAAGTGAGACCAAGTTCTGAAGCATTTCTTCAAAGAATTATAACAGGAGAAGAAATATGTCTTTACCAGTATGGTCCTGTGGATAAAGCACATCAAAGCCCTGGCTACCAAGAGGTGGAAGTGGTCCAGTCAAAGCAAAAGCACAGGGGTCAAGAACGAAGGTCATGGCAGTAGTTTTTTGGGATGCTCAAGGCATTTTGTTTGTGGACTTTCTGGAGGGCCAAAGACAACGACATCTGCTTATTATGAGAGCGTTTGGAGAATGTCAGCCAAAGCTTTAGCAGAAAATTGCCTGGCGAAGCTTCACCAGAGCCCTCTCCACCATGACAGTGCTCCTGCTCACTCCTCTCATCAAATGAGGGCAATTTTGCGAGAGTTTCAATGGGAAATCATTAGACATTCACCTTGTAGCCATGATTCAGCTCCTTCTGTCTTCTTTTTATTTCCTAATCTTAAAAAATCTTTATTAATCTTCAGTTAATAATGTAAAAAAGACTGCGTTGACTCAGTGGCTGGTATCATCGCTTACGAAAGTGGATAGAAATGGATGGAGCTTATGTTGAAAAATAAAGTTTATATTTTTAATTTTTATCTTTTAATTATATTTTTTAAAAATGAACTTTCGAATTACCCATGCAGTGTCTTTCACCTTAGCCAGTTTGTTCTCAGCTAATTCATCCTTTCGAGCCAGTGGAACGTCACACTGGATTCTTAACTATTTACCACATTCTGAAGTCCTGAAACCATTGCCCTTTGCTTAGCACAGCTTCTTCTTACATGGCTGTGCAAGTCATTCATTAATTCATTCATGTACGAAACCCAGTATCCATCCTGCCCCTGATTTGATCATCACACATTGTATACATGTATTGATACTTTGTACCTACAAATATTATAGTCTATTAATATGTTTCAATAAAAAAAAAACAAAGGAAAGCAAAAGAGAAACAAAACAAAACAAAAAAACCCCAAATGATTGAAATAATTGTAAAGAAAATTACTTTAAAAATTTTTTATAATATGTTTCAATAAAAAAAAAACAAAGGAAAGCAAAAGAGAAACAAAACAAAACAAAAAACCCCCAAATGATTGAAATAATTGTAAAGAAAATTACTTTAAAAATTTTTTAAAATAAGTTGTTTGGGCAAGTTCCTCTGGGCTACAGAAACATAAGCAATAGTCCTATCAGTTTCTGAAATAAAACTGAGGGTATGACTGCTATATTAACTAACTGGAAATTTCTACCTAGAATAAAATACACTTGAAGCATGCAGAATTTAGCCTGCCAAATAGGTTATCATTGATTATAAAAAACTTATAATTTTTTTATATGTAGCAACTGAGTTTACATATGTATCTACCAAATAGCATACGAGCATAAGAATCTAGGTTTTTTCCAATTCTCATATCACTTCACTTTGTTTGCCATTAAAAATGTATTTCTACTGTCAGTTTCCACTTAAATTAAATTTTTGTGTGTGCAATTGAAGGTGGTGTACTAGATTACAGTGACAGAAGGATGTTGAGGCTTGAGATGAAGAGTTTAATGGGTAGTTTACACTACAGCATTTCTTCTGGTGGAAACAGCCCCACTTCTATCCTAATCCATTGTGCACATCCAGATTTCTTCTCTTGCTCCTGTGTTGCTCAGTGGCACTGTAGTAGTGAAAGAATTAAGAACAGAGCAGAAGCAAATGTAGGGAGAGTTAAAAATAGTGACTTTCACATTCTACCATCTCTGAAGTCAAGATGCATCTTACAACCGAAAGGATGTGTCTTAGATTGATGAAATGTAGTTGTCAGTGGGCTGGAAGTCTTAATGCTGATGGGTCAATTGTGACAATGCCTGCTTCAGTTTGGAATCCCCACTGTCCTAGTAGAGTGCCTTACATACATACATAGTAGACGCTTGAATATTTGTCACTGAAGACAAATACTGAGAAATAGAGGTGAATAATATTGGATGGCCAATAACTTCAGAGAATAGTGTTAGATAGTTTAATCAGTTAAAATGGAGGGCTGTTTGTCTGGGTTAGATGAATAGTCTCATTTGAGTACTTTTATCCATGTGTGATCATTTATGTGTAATCCATATATGTCCTCTGCATTGGACAGTGAATTAAATGTATCCTTCAGAATGTTTCCCAGTTCCCTTAAATCTGAAGGTCTTGAAGATACTACCTTCAGACTCTAAGAGCATTCCCAGGAAAGCCAACTTGATTTCTAGAACTCTCCATAGTGAGAAGCTACCTTGGATTCTACCAAATCCAAGGACAGAGATGACTCCTAGGGGTCTCCAGGTTGCCTTTTAAAACAAATACCATTTGAGTGGCTCCCACGTGCATTGGGGATACAGTGGTGAGCAAGACAGATGAAGCTTCTGCTGTGGTGGAATTGAAGTACCAGAATGTGGCGTGAGGTGTGTAAACACATTAGTGCAGTGCCCAGCATTCTGTAAGTGTGCCCTGAGTGTTAGTTGCCTTTCGTTCTGGTAGAGCTCACAAGCTGGAAGTAGCAGGGAGGCCCAGCATCTCCCCATCTGCACTCTCAACTGGCTCTTCAATCCCATGGTATTGTTTTCTTGTAGCAAAACTGTTGCCTTGGTAGCCTGGAAAGACACGTGGTTGCTACTAATTGGAGCCTGGCTGGAAAAAGCTGCCGCAGACATCTGTACACATTAGAGTCTAAGAAAGTGTTCCCAGTCCTTGAAGAAAACCATTACTTGGCTCACTGCAGGCTAATTGCATTCGTTCAGTCACTGTGAAAATGAATACAGATGGGATGAACTGAGAAATGCCCTACTGTTAAATCACAGAATAAAGCCACTTGTTCAGGAGACACTATGGCCTGGGATGAGGCTTCACCAAGAAGTGGGAAATTGCCTGGTAGCTTTCTTTTTTCTGCTTAAGTAACTTCTTTAATTAATTTTTACTGACCTACTCCTCCTTTAACACAGAAGTTGTAAACGTATAAAGAATTGGGCTTGCTGACAGTACCTTCCAGAGTCAAAAAGTGAAGATGAGGGAGACAAATTTGTTCTTTCAAACTGGAACCAAGCTTTAATGTGTTAGGATCTGCCACTTTGATAATTAGCCACGGTGGACACCATGTTGTCTTATTATCTTACCATTTCTACCTTGGTGTGATAAGTGCTTATTTTGTAAATAAAATTCTGTGATGGTATTAATAACTGAAGCAATGAAAATCAAATTATAATGTAAAGAACTACACAATGAAGATAAAAATATGTGAGATCTATTTAAAGGATAAAGGTTAAAACTCTACTGTAGTTTCTTCTATCACAAAAGGATGTCCTTTCAATTGGTTAGATAATGACATATTGTCATCTTTGCATTAATAATTAAACGTAAAGATATAGCGTTATTTAGTAACTTGCTTCCATGTGGTAGAAATTCTAGTTGGTTTCAGAGTTTGGGGAGAGATATTAATCCTGATTATGCAGGAAGTGAATGTTCTAGAACACTGTTGTTCACTAATTTTATCATCCCTGTGGAAACTTATCGGTAGCTTGAATAAAAAGGTCCTACTGAAGGTCTATAATATTACCTCATGTTGTCCAATACTGAAAGTTATGAAACAGTGATTTCATACTTTAATATAATGGATAATTTCTTCTATAAGTAATACTATAAAATGCCACTTAAAATTATCTGAATTTAGATGAGTACTGGCCTCAGTATTAATCTAGCTTGCCTATGAGCACAGAATACTTATCGGCATGTAGACCTCTTCCCCCAATTAATAAAGAAGACCACGTGTAACAAGGTAATCCTAATTATGTTTAAGTATTCTCTTAGCAGGGTTAACAGCATGCAGCTGCAAAGGGATGATACAAAGTCAGACATCCGGGAAGAGAACCCCAAGCCTGGCCTGCCAGTTAGTGCTCAACCAGTTGGCTGGTTAGCCACAGAGTAAAGCGATTTACACAAGGCCACATAGCCAGTCAGAGCAGAGCCGGGACAAGAACCCAGGTCTTGAGGACTGGCTGGGGCTGCTGCCACCTTTTTGAGGGAATCCAACAGTCTCTCATCTTTTTTAAAAAATTTTATTTTATTTTGTCAATATACATTGTGGTTGATTATTGTGGCCATTACCAAAACCTCCCTCCCTCCTCTCTCTCCCCCCTCCCTCCCAACAACCTCATATCTGTTCACTTGTCATATCACCTTCAAGGAATTGTAATTGTTGTGTCTACTTCCCTCCCCCCCAGTTTATTTGTGTATTTATTTATTTTTAGCTCCCACAAATAAGTGAGAACAAGTGATATTTCTCTTTCTGTGCCTGACTTGTTTAATTTAATATAATTCTCTCTAGGTCCATCCATGTCGTTGCAAATGGCAGTATTTCACTCTTTTTTATAGCAGAGTAGTATTCCATTGTGTAGATATACCACATTTTCCGTATCCACTCATCTGAGGATGGACATTTGGGCTGGTTTCAACTCTTAGCTATTATAAATAGTGCTGCAATGAACATTGGAGAACAGTTATACCTTGGACTTGATGATTTCCATTCCTCTGGGTATATTCCCAGCAGTCGGATAGGGGGTCATATGGTAGATCTATCTGCAATTGTTTGAGGAACCTCCATACCATTTTCCATAGAGGCTGCACCATTTTGCAGTCCCACCAACAATGTATGAGTGTTTTTCTCCACAACTTCTCCAGCATTTATCATTCACAGTCTTTTGGATATTAGCCATCCTAACTGGGGTGAGATGGTATCTCAGTGTGGTTTTGATTTGCATTTCCTGAATGTTGAGTGATGTTGAGCATTTTTTCATGTGTCCATTGGCCATTCATATATCTTCCTTTGGGAAATTCTTATTTAGCTCTTTTGCTCATTTTTTAATTGGGTTACTCTTTTTTTGTTGTAATGTTGTTTCAGTTCCTTGTATATTCTGGATATTAATCCTTTGTCAGATGTATATTTTGCAAATATTTTCTCCCACTCTGTTGGTTGTCTTTTAACTCTGT
>NW_007735680.1:17880-22654 GCF_000696425.1 Galeopterus variegatus
TTCTCTATTCTATTCCATTGATCAGTGTGTCTGTTTTTATGCCAGTACTATGCTGTTTTGGTTCTTATAGCTTTGTAGTATAGTTTAAAGTCAGGTAGTGTTATGCCTCCAGCTTTATTTTTTTTGCTCAGCATTGCTTTGGCTATGTGTGGCCTTTTGTTATTCCATATAAATGTCTGCATAGTTTCTTCCATTTCTGAGAAAACAGTCTCTCATCTTAAACACCCCTTAGGGCCTGTGATGGAAGAAAATAGGAAACATTGATGACTCCTAAATTGATTGTGGGACAGGTTTAATGACCTGCATATCCATCTCCAATGGTTTGGTTTCCAGTTCTAAATGAAGATAAGGCAGGCACCAGCTTCCACATTAGGATCAGGGAATAAATGGTTTCTCAGGGTTTCTTAAGGTACAAAAACACGCGAGGGGTCTTCAAAAAGTTCATGGAAAGATCCTTATTATATTTTAATTCCACTTTTCCATGAACTTTTGGACATACCCTCATGCGTGTGTTTGTGTGTGTGTATGTGTGTATGATTCATGGTTCTGACCTTGAAATGTTAGTCACATTGTTAGCCTCTATCATAAAAAGATTAAAAAAAAGGTTGTAGAAATACTTTGGTTAAAACCCTATTCAAAGTTTGCATGTAGTATATAAAAGTCTCTTCTCTGGATCATAATTTGAAACTGATAATGGTTTTGTGCTGTTGACTGAGACATAGAGCACTGAAGTTTCTGAAATGAATTGGAGACTTTATGCTTTTGGGAGTTTTAATAATTTAGTAAAAGGCAAGGATAGACTCTCCACATTGCAGTGTGTCTAAAAATTCTCCTTCCTCCTGGGTAGCAAAGCCCATCTGTTTTTAAGCTGTGCGGGAGCTGCTGACACTTTATTAAGCCGTTGTTTTGCTAAAATTGCAGTTATCTAAAGTGACACTTCCCCTCCACTCCTGCTTTCCAAAGAGCAGTAACCATAACTACTTCTTACTTGGGAAAATGCAAGTGGCTGCCCCTCCAGTTGGTTAATACACGGAGTCAATATTTTTGCTTTATTTTGAAGCATCTCAGTATGGGGCTGTGTTTCTTGGATATTCATTTTTCCTGCCTCTCTTTTTTCCTTTCACTCTTGATGTAAGAGTGGATGCACTGAATATTCTATTTCTAGTAGGGGGAAGAAACCAGCTTTTAAGTGATGTCTTGTTTGCTGTTTATTTAAAATATGCTGCTGATCACAACCTGCAGCATCCTTAGACATATTCGTTGTTTTGGGTCACAAAATGATACAGAACAAGGGACTTCTAGACTCAATGATTTACCTCCTTAGTGAAGAAAGTTCTTCCTGAAATGTCACCTCCATTCTCTTTTTTCTATCTTTCCATTTTTCCTGCAGGTCAGTCTACCTTGACCTAGGCTGTGAACTTGTGCCCCTCTTTTGCAAGGATGCCTTTCTCACCTGTGTGGCTGAACGTTTCATATACAATGGGAGATGTTTTAAATGTCAGGGTCTGGCTGAGCCACTGGATCTAAAAGTAACATCTCTAGGAACAGATTCCAAAGAAACAATCAGATTCTGGAGTTGGAGTCTCAGTTCCATGCTCTCAATACTTATTTACGTGTTTTTGATTTACAAATGTCATTAATTAACTTTCAGCCATTGTATTCAGAAGAAAAATAAGAGAATTAAAATGAAATGAGGATAAGTGGAGTGGCCTTGGAAGAATTAGGGAAGATAAACACTCTGCACCCACACAGGTTCACGGTCTTTCTTTCTCTCCCTCCCTTGAGCATTATTATTTCCTTCTTATTCGTCTCCTGGTCAAAGTCTGCACTTGCTGTGCTGGGGAAGGGGACTTCCAACATAGGTGGCAATCAGGGATTCTTGAGGTGTGGAGATGAACAGGAAGGACATGTGGGAAAATTTCTGGGGACCTTGGCATGTGAGAGGTGGGACTTGGAGTCCAGGACAGAACCTGAGAAATCTCATGGAGCCCAGGAGCAGAGTTTCAATAGAAGGAGACTCCTGGGACATGGAACTAAATCCCCTGAGTGTGTTTGGGAGTGTAAAAGTACGTGTGGGTGAGATGCTAGAATTAAATAGTGCAAGAATGGAGAAAACTGTCTGCTGGAGAAACCAGAGCACCGGCAGAGTGAAAAGTCACAAATCTAGCAACTAAACCAATAGACTGTTTATTGTTTATTCCTAACTATTGTGAAGCCCAAGTAACTCTTACGTATCATATGTTGATTTACCTTGTAACAAGTGTTATATGTCCACAATTCTGTGTTCTGCACTAGCTCCTGCATGTGTAGAGAGGCATACAGTCTTCCAGTCATGTGGACACTGGGGATAATGTATTTTGCAGGTTCAGGCTCCAATGACAAGAAGATTCTTTACACATTCTGGTCTGAGAGCTCTGCCCATGGGTCCCATCCTCCCAGGCCTTTTTTGGGGGGAAGGAATAAGGTTGAGAAGGAAGAGAGGCCAGGGAAAGTGAGAGGAGGCAATCCTCTACATTTTCTCTTTTGGTTCAGCTCCACAGACTGTTTAAATGATCCCACCCAGGGTATCAGGACAAGGCTTAGGACAAGGCTTAGCAAGAGCTAAAGAGTTGTTTATGTGCATCTCTGTTGCACCTCAAATCTCTACTCTTAGCTTTGACTAAAACTCCATTCATCTTATCAGGACAAGGCTTAGGACAAGGCTTAGCAAGAGCTAAAGAGTTGTTCATGTGCATCTCTGTTGCACCTCAAATCTCTACTCTTAGCTTTGACTAAAACTCCATTCATCTGGATGAACATGGACTCGAAAGATTGCTATAAAAATGTAATGGGAGACAATAGGTTGATTAAAAAGGCTTTAAATGATGGAATCAGATCCTATCCTGTTTTAATGTGGGAAAAATAAAGGCACTTCCTGGATAAAAAGAGGGGAAAAAGAAAAGCTAGAGACTGTAGGGATCTTGGTTAAACCTCAGGGACTTGAGCATTTTCTCTTCATCAGGCCTGAATTATTGAAGGTGAGGGCAAAAAGTGACCTTAAAGGTCAGCTAGTTCAATCCCATCAAAAGTGAGGATCGAGGGTCCCCAGAGGTTAACGCCTTGCTAAGGGTCATGGAGCTGGTCTTTAGAAGTGAGTCTAGGACCAGATCTCCTGATGTGCAGTTCTGTGCTCTTTTCACTGCAACACATTGTTTCCAACATCCATGAGGGTGTGATGACAACCATGGGCCATCTTCCCTGCCCAGGCTCTGCAAGAAGGTACTTCAGCAGGGGTGAGAGGGTGCAAGGTATGGGATTGGGAAGCCTTAAAGAAGGATTGCAGAGCAGATCCATCAGCTGGTCCCTAACTATCTCTTTCTGCAAATCCTTCCTGGGATCCTGCGTCTACAACTCCTCTGGGTGCTGAATGCAACCCTATTTGCAAAGTTTAAAGTTCTCAGTGCTTTAATACTAGTCTAAATTTGATTAATTTGAAGACATTTGTTCTAGTTAAATTTTTTTCTTAAATTCTGATTTTGTCTGAACAACTGTGTTCTGCCTTGTCTTTCCCACCCTTCTTTTTCTCCTCTTAGGTTTCATTTTTTTCAAATTCAGATAGAACTCATGGCTTTTTAACTTTTTTCTTTATCCTGTCTCTGTTGAGCAACAGAGTCTCAAAATTAGACATAAAATAGAGACCTGACTACCATGGAGTGTAGGAAGACCCCTTCCAGGTCAACATGTTCTTTGTTGCCTGAAGGATACCAATGTAATGAGAATCCCGAGGTGGGTGTTTATCTCGGCACTATCTTGTTATGTGATCTGAAGCCATGAGCATAGGCTCTCTGGACTGAAGTCTTTTCATCTAAGAAGGATAATAGCTCAGATAGCTCTATTTAACTCACAGTGTTGGGAAAATAAAATGGAGATACCAAAACTTGTTTGTAGGTGTAAAAGTGCTATACAAACATTAGATACAGTGTAACATTGTCATTCTCTGAGAACATCAAAGGCTTGTCAAAAAAACTGATAAATTTGACACAGGTTTTATTTTAAAGAACATACCACTGTTGGAACGTGAATCTTTACACTCAAAAATACTTTCATGTTGCATGGGAATCCTAGGATTTCAGAGCTGACGGGATCCTCAGATCATGTTCTATCCACTTTCATCTTAAATCTGAGAAGACTGGAGTGTAGACAGACGGCAAGTCCTATGTAGACCATAGATCCTGAGCCCATCTCCTGATCTCTGCTCCTCTGACTCAAGAAGAGGGCTGGAGCCTTTAGTCTGCAGATTCAGACTCCCTAAATTCTGGCTTTCAATCCTGAGAAAGCACAGCCCAGTTAGCTTAGAAGCCCTTTGAAGAGAAGACTGTTTTTCCCTGTCCCCAGGATCTAGCCCAGGGCCTCAAATGGTGAGTGAATAAGTGAATGATAGGGGTTCAGGAAAATTTCTAGAAAGGGTGGCTCCTTGCTTAAATCAGAGGAATAAGAATTAGCTGGGTGGGAGGGGGGACAGATCTCAAGAAGATCTGAGTGTGAGAAAGAGCGGGATCTTCTCAGGGAGCCTCCAAAGGCATTTGAAGTATGAGCTGTCAACTCTTGAACTTTCAGAGATGTGAGCAAAGTTGCTCCCAGAACATGTGTCTGCTGTGCTAACTGTGGACAGGTGGTACTAGCCGTCATTTGCTCAGTGCCATCCTGAAGTTTGAGACACTTGGGCTTACAAATATATGCATTTTGGAACCTAACCTGTTTTTTTTTTTTTGTCTTTTTTTTTTTTTTTTTTTTG
>NW_007735680.1:23079-30802 GCF_000696425.1 Galeopterus variegatus
GAAAGAGCGGGATCTTCTCAGGGAGCCTCCAAAGGCATTTGAAGTATGAGCTGTCAACTCTTGAACTTTCAGAGATGTGAGCAAAGTTGCTCCCAGAACATGTGTCTGCTGTGCTAACTGTGGACAGGTGGTACTAGCTGTCATTTGCTCAGTGCCATCCTGAACTTTGAGACACTTGGGCTTACAAATATATGCATTTTGGAACCTAACCTGTTTTTTTTTTTGTCTTTTTTTTTTTTTTCGTGACTGGTAAGGGGATCGTAACCCTTGGTGCGGTGTCGCCCACATCGCACTCAGCCAGTGAGCGCACCAGCCATTCCTATATAGGATCTGAACCCGCGGTGGGAGCGTCGCTGCGCTCCCAGCACCGCACTCTCCCGAGTGCGCCACGGGGCCGGCCCCTAACCTGTTTTTAAGGAGAGGGCTCCTGGCTAGGTAGTTCATTGAGGCTGAAGGCTACTTGTGCTGGAATTTGGGCAGTGAGGGCCAGCTGGGAGGGCAGAATCAGACGGGACGGGCTTCTGTGCTATACCAGGGAGGGTAAATTTGACTGGAGGGTGGATGTTCTCACAATGGCATTTTAAGAAATAGTGATAGCTTATTTTGTGACAGGTCCCCTTCTAATGACTTTACAAGGGTGCTGCAAAAAGTTCATGGAAAGGGCCGGCCAGTGGCGCACTGCTACAGTGCGCCGCTTGGGAGCGTGGCGGCACTCCCGCTGAGGGTTCGGATCCCACATACAGACTGGTTCCCGCTCACTGGCTGAGTGAGGTGCGGGCGCGACACCGAGGGTTGCGATCCGTTGCCGGACACGAAAAAAGACAAAAAGGAAAAAAAAAAAAGTTCATGGAAAGATTCACATTAACTTTTAATTCTATTTTTTTCACGAACCTTTTGAAGTACCCTTGTCTGCTCAAGAAATTTATCCGGCAGGCACTGTTACTCTCCCTCTTTTACTGATGGACTAACTGAGGCACAGAAGGTTGAGTAGCAGCTGGATTCAAACACACACATCCTGATTCTGGAGTCCTGCCCTTGACCAGTATGCCGATGATGAACTTGGTAGTAGTGTTGGGTGCACATTTAAGGGACCCTAGTGGAGGTGGGAGGGCTGGGAGGAAGATTTTACAGAGCCAGGAAAAACAGTGAGGAGAACTCGTCTTAGATAAGGGCAGTGGGAGTGATGTGGAGGGGAGGGGGTGAAGCGCTATCATGGAAACATTGACGCTGTTTGTAGCCCAGGAAAGACAGAGGAGTCAAGGACACTCTCTCAGCTTTCAGTGAAGAAGATCGTGGTTTGCTATTTGGATTGTATAGTGGATTGAATTATGTCTCCCCAAACTCACTGGAACTTGAATTGTGATCCCCAAGTTTTATGTATTAGAAAGTTGGTCTCCACTGTGACTGTGAAGAGGGTGGGAAATCCTATTCTGGTCATTGAAAGGTGGAGCTTGAAGAAGTGATTGGATTGTAGGACCGTGCCATAGTGAATGGATTACAAATGGTGGTCAGGGGTGTGGTTCTGAAGGCTTTAAAAGAAGAGAAGAGTCTGTCTCTCTCTCTCTGCTCCCTCTGCTTCCACCGTCATGAGACCCCTGGGTCACTGTCACCACCATCAGATGGACTTTGGACTTCCCAGCCTCAGAAACTGTAAGCAATAATGTCATTTTTCTTTATAAATCACCCAGTTCCAAGTACTTTTTTATAAGCAACAGGAATGGACTAATACAGATTGCATCTTACTTAGAACCTAGAAGTTTTAAACATATATCTAAAAGCCAGCTTAAAAATTCTTCAACCCTTTAATGGCAAAGGATGGAAAAAAAATTCCCAAGGGAAACCAGGTGATAGTGATTAAGGCCATCCCTCTTTTGGCCTCTGTGCTGTGCGAGGGCAACCTTGTGGGTTCAGTATGGAGGCTCGTGATGTGAACTCTAGGAAGGCCAGGGAGAATGGACTGAAGACCAGGTGCTCGATTTATGCCCCCACCTGGGCAAGATCACCCATAGTAAAGGTCTTTTAAATGTAGAGCACAGATATATATTAACCCTTGGTTGTTACTTTCTAAAAATCATATTATTGTTTATGCAGGAATTGTGTCATGAAGTTTTGACATGCAGGTTTTATATTGTGGTGTCAACTCTACTATTCAAAGTTTTTCAATTGCTTTTACATTGATAAGAAAGCCATTCTTCAAACACAGATTAATTTTTCTCATATATTTTCTTTAGTCTCTTCATGTACTTTTCTATACTTAATTCTTCGAAACATCAGAAATATATTTTGAGGTATTGTATAATTGTTTCTGTACCTTGAATTTTTTTCATTCCATTTATTCAATAACAAATAGCTTTTTATATATGAAGGTACTTCAAAAAAGTTTGTGGAAAAATAAGAATTAAAAGATAATACCAATCTTTTCATAAACTTTTTGAAGATCCCTTGTATTTCAGGATCTTCTTCAGGTCCACCTCTACATTTTTTATTAATCTAATTCAATCTATTTAATTCTTGCACTAATACCATGCTTTTTAATTATCATAGCTTTAAAATATGTTTTAATATTATTGATGAAAATCCTCTTCCCTTCTTTTATTTTTAACAACTTAATTAATCATTCTCATTCTGTTGGATATCTGCATTTTTACTTTTATTATTTATTATTTGTGGGCATATGAGAGCTATAACTAGGTAGATACTTAGAGATCTTAGCCAAGCCACACTGAGATGCTTGACCCACAGACTTTGAGATGATACATTTTTTTATTGAAACATAATTGATTGTATATATCTATGGGGTACAGTGTTGAATATCAATACCTGTGTGCAATGTGTGATGCTCAAATGAGGATAATTACTGTATTTATCATTACACAAGGTATTCATTTTTTGTGGCCCTTTACCAATTTCTCGCTAACCTCCCTCCCACTCCCCCTTTCTCTCCTCTGGTGGCCTCAGTTCTGTCTCTTCTTTTGAAAGTTCGATGAATTATTGTTATTCTTCTTTCTTTTCTTTTCTTTTCTTTTCTTTTCTTTTCTTTCTTTCTTTCTTTCTTTCTTTCNAAAACAACTAGCTAATCATTTCATTAGTAGCTTCTTAAATGTAAAGGTGGTTTCCAAATGACATATGCAGGAATTCTATCTATATGGCTTACTATGAGAAAATAAAACTACATATGCTGCGTGTGTATACAAGTACATACTCACATGTCTGTTGTATGCTCAGTTTGTAAGCAGGTGTTTTTAAGCTTATAAGCGTCTACTAAAATCTTTACTACAGTCCTGGAATAGATTGCACGTCACAGAATTACAGAAAAATGAAGGATCCCCCATAGCACACACACACTGACCACATGTAGGAATTGGTCAGTGCTTGGGGTTTCTTTCCCTGCAGGTGGAGGGGAGTGAACACCTGCTGGTACTTACAGTCTCGGCATCGCCGTAGAAGGCAGCCAGGTCCAAGGGAGTGCGGCCGTTCTTGTCTGTCTGGTCTATCTCGGCTCCTTCTTCAATCAGATACTGGACCACTGCCCTGTGACCTTTCAGACAAGCCCAGCTTAACGCTGACAGACCCTCTTTGTCCAGAGAAGAAAGGGTGGCACCTGAAAGAAAGGCCCATTCACAGAATATGAACCTTATAAGACAAAGTCCAGAATGAACCGTTTCAGTACTGCAGGATACCTGGCCTGAGCACGTCAGTCAGGCACCGTGAGATTGAAGCAATCCCCGATCCCCATGCCGAGCTGACTAGTGAGCACGTGGGCACTACCTATTGTCTCTACTTGTGTCTATGTTTGAAAATTTCCATAACAAAAAGACTTAAAATTTGAGCCAAAAAGTAATGAATGGGTCTGCCAAAGCTCTTTCTTTGTCCATCTAAAAGAAACCTATGTGGGGCGGGGGCACGCTGCTACCTTTTGAAAGAAGAAATTCCACGGTGCTCAAGTGCCCTTCACAAGCAGCCACCATGAGGGGCGTCCGGCCCTGCTTGTCACTTAGGTTCACATCACAGCCGCGTTCCAGCAGCAGTCTAACAATCTGAAAGAAACACTTGGAATTACAATCTTCCTGCTACATTTTAAGCCACATACTCTATACCCAGACAGGTTTCTCAGCCTTCAAAAGTACTCAGAAATGACTCTCTGCTTTCAAAAATCCCTCTACATTGTGTGATCTAAGGGGCTTAAAATCTTCCTACTGTATTCCTTGAACAAAATCTTTTTCCAAATATAGACTCTTTTTAACGTGCCCAATTCACTACTATATCTATCTACAAAACATCCACACACCAGGCAGAAATAGTAATTTGGCAGAAGGGGGATGCCAATCACAAACAAGTAATGACAAGACACTACAATGGGGGATGAGGGGTAGCTAAGCATAACCAGGGGGTGGGGGCATGAGCATGGTCACATGGGTCCCAGGCTGGCACTGAAGCTAAGTACCCGCAGTAGAAGGGCGTGGGGCAGGGGAGGGGGACGTGGGAAAAGCTCACCTGACACACCCCCAAGCAATGGGTTAGTGAATGGCTTGCCCTTCATGGAGGTCAACTTTTAGCAAAGCTTTCTGAAGGAGATTCTCAGCCTCAGCAATAGGCCCTTAAACCGTGCACAGTGGTAAGGTTGGAAGAACAAGCAAAAAACCAGACAAATGACTCTTCACCACTGTTTCCAGCAGGAACCACTTTATCCACAGGGTAAGCCTAGAGCTGCTCCTCGGCACGCTCCGTGACATTGCCGCCACCACAGAACATGGCACATTCCCACTGCTTTCCTGCTCTTTATGCACTAACCAATGCTTCCTAAACTTTCCTGTGACTTAAAGAACACTGAGACTAGGAGAGAGGATCAGCCAGAGCATAGGGTCTAAGCTGAGAGGGCGACAGGGAATGGATGGTACAAACCAAGCTCTTGGGAATGCAAAGGAGAAAAGCCGAAATCCTGGGGGGAGCACTCACGGCTCCTACCAATGCAGTTAGTGGGGCTCAGCAGAAACATGATTCTGTGATGTCAACTTGGGTCTAGAAAATTCTTTTTATACTGGGCATGATAAGATCCTTTGTATTTGTAACTTTGGTGTGACCTGACACTAGGTGTGGGGTAGGTATGTGGTCACTGCTCCAGGGGGTCCCCACTCTCTTGCATCTGGTAAAGGCGACAATGCATCACTCATAGTTTAAAATAAGCAAACAAAAACAAACAAAAACCAGCCTGAGTCACAGTGCTGGATGGAGGGAACATGTTTCCTTTTCCAAAGAGCAGGACAAATCAGCTCTTCTTCCAGGTGTGCTGGATGATGGGTTACAAAATAACTAACACAGATAAATTAGAGCAAATCTTCTATTAACAGATGGGTCCACCTACTCCATCCCCTTCACAGTTAAGGGCAGTGCTGTGCGTCTGACTGGACACAGTCCTGCCCCAGCCCACATGGCTGCCTGCACCGCGCTGTCAGGTGGCTGCCTCACCAAGCCCCCCACGGCACAAGCAGAGGCCAGGAAAGGTAGTAAGACAGGGCGTGGGGGACGCGGGTGCTCACTGCTTCGGCAGCATTCAGGGGCCCCCTGGGTACCTGCCAATGCCCTTGGCGTGCTGCACAAAACAAAGGTGGGACCCCTCTCCTGTTCGTCCGAGACACCACAGCTCCACACTCCAGCAGCAGCTCGCAGACCTCCAGCTTCCCTCTTCCTGCGGCAGCAGTCAGGGCTAAGGCAGAGTCACCGGGCGGAGGAGACTGTTAGTAACTGGTGGATTAAAGATGGCCACAGAGCCTCTGACACTCTTCCCTCCTGTTGAGAGGCAGGGTCTGTGTATCCTCTCCCTTTGCATCTGGGTGGGCTCTGTGACAGCTCTGACCAATGGAACACAGCAGAAACGATGCTGTGCCAGTGTCTGGGCTCAGGTCCTAGGAGATGAGCAACTGGCACTTCCTCAGAGAACTCATTCTTGGAACTCAGATGCTATGCTAGAAGGAAGTCCGAGAGAACCGAGGCCTGTGTATGGGTGACAGTCCCAGATGAGCCGCCAGCACAGCCAGCACCAACTTGCCAGCCATGTGCAGGAGCCATCCTGGAAATGGAACCCCTGCTAATGCATGTGAGCAGAGGTAAGCCACCCCCACCATGCCCTGCCTAAATGGTAGATTCAGGAGCACTAAGTTTTGTTTTTCATAGCAAAAGATAGAGAATATAGAGCCACACAAACACAGATTTATACTGTCCAGTCTGGCCTCTTACCCTAAAGCCACAAACCTCATTCAAACAAGAATAGTCACTGAGGCAGCAAGAGTGTATCGCACGTTCCTGCCTTTATGGAGCTCAGGTTCTTTTTAACAAGTCAAGATTTGGGGTTAAGGAAGGTGAGAACGAGCTGCTGTGAGCCCCGGGCAGCAGGTGGCGAGCTGCTGGTCGAGCTGCTGGTCGTGGTGGTGCTGCAGGGGGTCAGCTGAGGACAAAAGGAGGACGACAGCAAGGGAAAGAGAACAGGAGACAGCGTTGCCATGACACCCTCACATCAGTGACTGGGCTCCTGCTCCCCGATCTTAACTGGAGGACAGGTGGGAAGGGGTGCTTCTGCTATGTCACGTGACTCACACTGTCTGGAGGAAAGGGCACGAGGAGGTGGCAGCAACAATCCCAGGCCAGGACAACGAGCTCTTCGGTGGGACAGGAAAGGGCTGAGTGGCGTGGGACGGACACCCCTCAGGAAGGTGCATGCAGGCCGTGGGAGGAGGGAGAAGGCCGGGCGTGAGCTGCAGCCTGTTCCTGGCGTCTGCCGGGGCAACTCTGCCTTTAAATACAGCCTCGACGCTACACCTTTCCAGCTTCCAGAACAGAAAAGTGTCCCTACGAGTGAGTAAGACAGCCCTCTCAGGCGGAAAAAGGGGAAACACAGAAACAGCCCCTTCACAAAGGGTGAGGTCCAGATGCCAGCGAACTTACGAAAAGTGCCCAACCTTGTTAGTAATCCAGGTAACTGGGAAATGGACGTGCACAACGGGAATGCTTGCTCACACGCTGTGGTGGGAGTGAGGACAGGGTGATTGCTCTGGAAACAGGCTGACACCATATGTCAAAGACGTGTGTACCCTATGAGCCGGCAATCCCACTTGCAGACACATCCCCAGAGTCAGTTTCGGGGTGCACCTCACAGCAGCCCCAGACTGGAAGCAGCCCAGGTGGCCATCAGCAGAATGCATTGAGAAACCGTGGACCAGCCAAGCAACAGCATACTCGTACTATATGTGAGTAAAAATAACAGCTATGCAACTAAATGCAACAGAATGGGTCACTCTCACAAACGTCACCCTGATTCAAAGAAACAAAGCACAAACGAATATGCAGAGGTGACTCTGCTCATACACAGTTCAGGAACAGAGCACTGCAACAGCAGTCGTGGAAGAGGAGCCTTTGTCGGCCTTCTTTTAGAAAGAGTGGGACCCGGCTCAGTCTCCCAGGCACCTCAGCACAGCCCCAGGTCCTGGCAGCTGAGACCATGGGAACCAAGTGCTCAAGAGTGCTGGTTTCCACACACATGCCTAGGTCCATCTGTCCTCCTCAGACCCCTCTTGGGACAGCCAGCAGATGCCTGCTCCCTTTAGTGCCCATGATAAGGCCTGGGGAGAAGCTCCTGATCTGTGACCTCCTCTGGTGGCACCTTCTCCAGCTTCTAATCAGCATGGCTATGGCTTAACCCCCAGGAGCCACACACACAAAGGATGCAAAC
>NW_007735680.1:31122-47187 GCF_000696425.1 Galeopterus variegatus
CCTGGGGAGAAGCTCCTGATCTGTGACCTCCTCTGGTGGCACCTTCTCAAGCTTCTAATCAGCATGGCTATGGCTTAACCCCCAGGAGCCACACACACAAAGGATGCAAACCTGACATCTGGGCCTGACCTCCCTGTGACAAACAGCAATTCCTCCAAGGAATGAAGTCTCCAGGGACTGTCCTTAGGGTCATAGTGCGGTGTGGCTGGCGACTTCACCTCTTCACATGTCACAGGGAGGCACCTACATCTGCCCAAAAGATCATCTGAGCTCCACCTCCAACCCAGTGCCTTGTCCACCAGAAGTGAGGAAGGAGGTGGGACTAGCATAATGAGGGACGATGCCAGGCTGTCCTATCCTTGGGGACCTAAGGATATAAAGGTAGGCTAGAAAGACAGCAGGAAACCACCCCTTCTCCATCTGTCCAGAAGGGCAAGCTCATTCTTGATTCGCTTCTGGCCCTCAGTTCCCCAGAGGCAGGGAGCGTGAGCCTCAGTGTGAGGGAACTGTCCCTTCTTCAGTGGCTTCATCACAGACTGGGCCTTGTTACAGTGAACATGCATCCCAGGGAGGTCAGGAGCGGTGTGTGGGTCTGGCCATCTCCATGTTCGCTGGACATTCTCACTAACCGCCTGGAGAACAGCCTGCTTCTTTTCAGGAAGTAGGTCACCACATTTCTCATGGGAAGTACGTTTAAAGGGCTCTGTCCTGATTGATGACTTCAGTTTCTTGATCTCTGTTCACAGCAGACAGCACTAAGTGGGGGTGGGTGGGGGGACCAGAGGATGCCACAGATCGAGAACTGACTCCCAGCTTCCCAGGCCTTACTGTGGGCACAGGAGGGAGCAGGCATCTGCTGGCTGTCAAGAAGTTACAACATGCAAAGTAACTGTATGTTTCCATGAGGCGTAACTGGTTCTGATGGTATGTTCCCCTCAGTTCTCTGTGGTAAAACACTACTTCATGCAGCAGGACACAGTCCCCTGTAGCTCTCCAGGGAGATAACTGGTGAAAGCAGCCAAGGTCCCCATGAGAAGTCAGAGTTGGCACTAAGGTGTGTTCAGGGAGTCATCCTAGCAGAGGGTGCAGAAGGCCTGCACACCAAGGCTCTCAGTATGCCAGGGGTCAAGGACATAACACAGGACAAGAGACCCCAAAACACAGTTCTAGTCCCAGGTGCCGTGTGCGGCCTTAGCAAATCCATGAGGTCTCTGAGCTTCAGTTTCCTCAACTGTAAAGCTAAAGATTTGAACCAGATCAGAGGTATGAAGAGTCCAAAGGTTCATCAAATGTTTAATTCTAATTTCATTTTTTAAATGCACCTTAACTATTTAAAAATTTGTCCTCAACACAACACCCTCTACCACATTTGCTGTTACTAAATTCTAATACCCTGAGGCTGCCCAGCACATGAACATGGGTGACCAGAGTAACTTGTCATTGGGTGGTCTTCATAATAATGCTTATCCTGTTATCTGCCTAGTCAAAGAATTTCTTACAAGTATAAGAAGAGCTATCTTTAATAACAATTGCCATCTGCATCAATGATCTGAAGGAATGTGGATTTTTCTCAAGACAGTGCAAGCAGAATGCTGATCTGGACTGCAAGTGCCACTCAGATTTGTGCCATGCAAACAGGCTCATCGTCCTTACTGAGCAGACATTTAAACATATATTTGCATTAACAGAATGGTATTTATATCAGCTTTTTTTTTTTACTGATGTATTAGGGTGGAGGTTGGGATTCCCATACCCAAAATGTTTGAAAACCAGCAGCCAACGTGATCCTGTCTGTACTATGAGTGTCTAAGCAAGCTGGTCCTGGTCCCTATTGCACTGGAATCCCTGTTACAATCTGTTTCTGCCACTATGATGTTAATGATTCCTAATAACATGGGACTCAGGGCACTTTTATGCTATAGGAGACCAGAATATATGACAACCCAAAATATGCCTCTTTGGCAAAAGGATTATTTTGAGCTGATTATTTTGAGAAACTGCAGACACCAGAGAAGCTTTGCAAACAGAGTAGGAGTTTCCCTTCTGTAAGAGAAATTTACATCTATAAAGGGAATCTCCATTTGGAAGGGTGTGGTCCTCTCTGTGCCAGGAAGAGAAGGGTGACTGAAGCAGCAGAGACTCCTATCAGTGGAGAACCTACCTTGCAAACCTTGCCCTATTACCTGTGCTTTCCCCATACCCTTCATCTTTGACACAGAGTGCAATGGTATTTAAACCTGCGGTCTAGCCTCCTCTTTGAGAATTACTCAATTCTCTGGTATCTCCCAGGTATACATGAGGTATACTTGTTATTAACCTTCTGTTTCTTTTTCTCTTGTTAATCTGTCTTTTGTTACAGGGGTCCATCCCAACTCAGAACTATGAAAGGTAAGGACAAATTATTTTTTTGTCCCCTACAATATACATTATCTGAATTGACCTGAACATGACCCCAATGAGTGGTTCTTGAGCTGGAAGATCTGGGCATGGAGCCACTACCTGGACCTGCTGCTCCTTTGCAACTTTCCTCCACTTAGGAAACTCCTCCTCTTCCTTCTCCTCTGGATGTAATTGACCAGAAGAAGGACTGAATCAAAAGAAAGACACATGTATATGCACGTGTGCTCCAGGTGGGGACAGGGCCAGCTTATATGCAGGACTCCACAGAGAGGAATAAACACGGGACTCTTCCATTTGATGAGATCTACCACAGCATTCCACTGTTTTATTTGGTAAACAAGTTTCATCCCCACTATATTTGGGACCTTTAAATCGGGATTTCTGTTGCAGCTGCTACTGAATTTTTCCAACAGCAGTACATCAGAAATGACAGCCCAGCACTAAAAATAGGGACTGATTATTTTATGGAGGTTTCAGAGAAGCCAGAAGTTGCACCAGCTGACAAGGGGCGCGAGAGTACTTCCCCAGGCCTGGCGACAGGGTTGGAATCCATCCTCCCGGTCTGACTTGCTGTGTATGTGGTGATCAACTTCCTTTGGAGGTGATTAAGAACCTCTGAGCACAGGCAGACTTTGCCTGCAACTAAAACAGATCACGTTCTACACACAAATTCCTGATGAGGCTCTCAGTTACAAATGATGTAAACAGACAACAGGTCTGTGTTTTCCTTTTTCTACTCAGATTGCCTATTTTTGGCCCCATCCCTGCAAACTCCTGATGAAAGGATGTTATCTCAAGTTTCAGCTGCCACAAGGACTTACAGATACCATATTCGGAAACAAGTGAGACTGAAGAACAGTCAACTACATGCTTAAGCAAACAAAATCAGGGCAAAATTAATCTCAGGAATTCCAACTATTCCGCTGAGAAGGCTGGCCTCCGAGCTGACCACCACACTCCAAAGAGGGTCACTGCCCGCTGCCTGACCAGAGAAAAGGAGGGCAGGGGCCCAGGGTGGGAGGAGAGCCCTGCCAGTGGGGTGATGCCTTGTGTTCTGGCCAAACAGAGGAGGAGGAGGAAAAAAAGACTTGGTATGAAATGGAAGCTCTACAATCACTGAGAACACATGGCACTCCTTAAGACTCAAATTGGACACAATTTCTTTATTTGCAAAATCCTTAACAAGATGGCATTTGTGAATTACATTCCCGTGAAAGCACATATTTTCTGACAAGCTGAATAATTTCACCCAGCAATACTGTCCTCTGTCTTCAGAGCAAGAGTAGGTTTGTAATGGCAGTGTTCATTTTAAGAGAAACCTGATGGATACTCAACAATCTGAACTCATTGGAAACATTGGTGAGATACAGTTTTTTGTATCATAAAATGGATCATTCACAGGAATCTTTTACATATTAAAGTTCTCTGGGCAAAGATTTGATTTACAAAAATTCAACTGTCAATTTACTGGGAACACAGTCATTCCATAAACAGGGCTGTTTATAAAGTTTTACCACAGATCTGTCTCTCAAATACATGGGGATGTGCTACCCAGGCAGAGAACGGCTTGGCATTCCCACCCTCACTTGCTTCTGGACCCAATTTGGAGTCTTGGAGAGAAGAGCGACAGGTCAGTGCATGCAGAGGCTACCCCCCAGCAGGCGGCCACCCACGTTACACACCAATGACCCAGACTGTCCTCCCAGGCTAAAACCACCCACAGTAGCACAACAGGGTGCACCTGCACAACGCACGTCCTGCCAGCTAAGAGGGGGACGGGGGACAGGGGCAGAGTGGCTCAGTGGCTTGTACACCTGTGTTCAATTGTGCAATTTATTTCCTAGTATATTGGCCTTTCCTTTTATAAAAATTAGAGGAAAACAAAAGAAAAAGAAAAGAAAGTGCCAATTAATAGTAAGCAGCAGGGTTTCATCAATATCATCTAATTGGGGCCAGTGTGGAAACCATTAGATGTGACAAAGGCAGTGATGTCTGACCCTCAACTGGAGACTCTATGGACACACCTTGGTCAGCGGGAAAGGAAAAGAATGAAAGTAAAGGTGCACCTGAAATGTGGAAATTCCTCAATCATTTTATCTAAAAGGTAAAAAATAATTAGGGTTTTTATGATTTAAAAAAACAAACTCTGGAAATGACAGCACCCCACACCCGACTTTGTAACAACTGACTTTTGGAGAAATTGTTATATACAGAGGCTGCATGGCCTGTGTTGTGCTTTGCTGCCATTTGGAGCTGGGCTGTCACACTGAGGTCCCAGAGAAGCTGGCCCCCAAATCCTCTGACTGACAGTAACAATCCCCACTCCCCGCAAAAGCCAGGCAGCACGCCTCCCCCAACCTTCTAGGACTTGGGCTAAGATTTACAGAAGGCAAATCTCACAGCCTTGCTTTGTGAGGCATTTCCTTCCGTTGTTGAGGGAGGGAAGGGTTTCCATTAGATAGAAGAACATACTTTCCAAGAGCTATAAATTCTTTATCTCTACAAGACTGGGCAGTTATTTAATCTAATCCTCAACAATTTAAAGGACAAAATGAAACATAATAGAGACTTGCTCTTACTGAAAACCATACTTGCACTAGGAAACAAAACCCCTAGGCCTTGAGGCCCAGACCAAGCCTCCACAATTCTCCAGCCTTGACTGAAGCCCCTTTGAACAAGAAGCCAGCATTGCCCAAATACTTACTGAATTTCACAAGTCATAGTTGTTCATGACCTGTTCCTTAGCATTCACCATTTGACAAAATTCTCCCAAGGGCCAGGATCTCCCGAGGAGCAGGCCTGGCTGGGGCAAGCCCAGGGAGTCTGGGTTAGAAGGCACCAGGCAGCAACCAAGCACCATGTAGAATTGTTGCCTCCCTCACCCCCCAATCACCCCATTTTCAAAGAACTGTCTATGAGAGATTAAAACAAGGCAGAAACCAAACCTGGGGAACCAGAACACTCCTGACCATGTCACAAATTCTACTGTGAAAACACATACTGTCAGTCTCTGTGCATGGATTAAAGATTAAACATGAACCTCAAATTGCCAAGGAACCCTTAAAAAAAAATGTGCAACTGCCACTAAATAGGACTTCACATATGTGACCAAAATTATTTTCTACCCTTCATCTATGACTTCATCTTCCTAAAGTAATTGCAAAGTAACTGTAAGATTCGATGACTTAAACATTCACTTAAACACTCTATCAAGACCAAATACACAGCATAAATTAATAATATATTACAATAATAATATGAATCAACTTATCAATCCTGGTAGTATGTAACATCTATTGAGCACTTAACTGCTAGGCACTGTGCAAAATATCATGGGTGAGATCTCATTCAATCTTGATAAGAACGCTTTGAATGAGACGGCGTTATTATGTCCCTTTTACTGAGGTGAAGGAATTGAGTCACAAGGGGTTACCATCATTTGTCTCAAATCATAAAGTGAATCACTGTCACAGTTAAGAATTTAACCCAAGCAGCTGAATTAACTTGGAGCCATGTTCTTAATCAAAATAGGAAAATCCTACTGTATTTTAATAATACACTGTATTATTAAGCACATCTGTAATGAGCTTCCTATGTGACACGCTCATGGACTTTCATATTCATAAGTTTATTTATACACGACCAACTTCTATGAGGCAAGTACTATTCTCTCTGGCACAGATGAGGCAAGTAAGGCCCAGAGATGGTCAACAACTTGCCTAAGGTCACACAGCTGGAGGGAGTCTGGCTGGAGTCTGCGTTCTTAACTCCTACACTGTTACTCCAGGAAGTCTCCTTTAAAAATATCCAAGTCATCAAACAACCTTCTATGAATGCTGCTGAGGACAAAAATACAAGAAAATGTTTTTCTTTTCCCAAAGAACTGCTATGCTTTCTGCCACAGACAGTAAGAAAACTCTGGTCACACTGCTTCCTAAGGCCAGAGTAGTAGCTCAATTTAGGGAACATGCAGGATGTTATGGTGTGAATAATATCTGTACTGTTTCTCATGCCCTACTCCTGACTTAACTTTTTTCTTATTCTTATGTGTATTATTTCAAAAAAGCCTCTTCAAACCTTTGAGCAATAATGTGTGCTATGAAGAGCATAAGTTCAATGCAGAAATAATTTCCTAAAACACAGACAACATAAAGCACACAGACTTTCTAAAATCCATCAGAAGATTGCGGCTTTGACAGCTGTCACTTCTAAAGTGTGCTGAGAATGTTTGCACTTTTGATAGAAATGATTTAAAGCAGGAATAATGTTCGGCTCTTCCTTCTCTCCTTAAAGGCTAAGCACGGGCTGAGGAGGACTTGGCTGTGTGCAGGACACCACACGAGGCTTCAGAGGAGAAAGGGGGCATTTTCACAAAGCCACGTTATACAATTTCATTTCTGGTCTCAAAAAACCAGAAAGAATCCAAGTATCATTTCAAGAATTTGAAAGAAGCAATTATGATTTTTCTGCAAAAGTGCAGATGAACCTTCTAGGACTTCTAGGACTGAATGACTGAAAGAACAAACAACCGTGTTTGTAGGTGAAGATGCTCTAAGCTACCAAAATGTAGATGAGTAAATGAGCATAAGGTTTTCTGTGGAAGGCAGAGTGTTATGTTTTGTTTTCATTAGATAAATAGGCAGACACTACTCAGTAGAGAGACAGGCTCCACATACAGCAAATACAACTTGACCGAAGGGGTCAAGCTACCAATTTGCATGTGGCAAGATGCACTCTGTGTTTTCAACATGCTCACCCCGGCCTCTCAGCCTGCCCTGTAGGGCAGGGACACACAGATTGGCTGACCCCTACTGCCCTCTTAGCAAGAGGAGCAGTCTCCAGAACACACCTGCATCAGGGGCAAACCCAGCAGAAAGGGAACAAACCCTGTCCCCACAGTTCCACCCCTCATCTGCCTCCACTGTTTAGGTGACCCCCATGCTTATCCCCCTCCATCTAGAGCCCTGGGTAACACCCTCCCCCAGTGCCGGTTACCCCCCTTTGTCCTGTCCCTTACAGGGTACTGGGTTACCCACCCCATCTCCCCCTCACACCCCCTCCACCAATAAGTATTTCACCCAGATTTTCCTGCAAAGTGAACATCACATGCCCTAAAAATTATATGGCTTTGTTTTCTAAATTTAAATCCACTTGGTCAGCACATATGTGACAAGTACTGAACTATGCCTACACTGTCCAATTCAGTGGTCCCTAGTCACATATATTTAAACTTAAATAAATTAAGATAAGATTTTAAAATCTTATTTTAAGTTCTCTCAGTCGCACAAGTCACATTTTAAGTACTCAGTTACAGAAAGTTCTATTGGACAGAACTAGACTGAACAGTTGCCACACACCCAGGTAAGCAAAAAAAGACAAAAATTCCTGCCCCTATGAAGCCTGCAATTTGGGAAAAACAGCCTCGTATTAAATAAGCAACATCAACAGTAAGAATTATCAGTGGTAAGTCTAGAAGGGAACTGCACAGCGAGCCTGGAGCTGCGGAGGCGAGGCTGTGCTTCCCAGACCGGCGCCTGCACGAGCAGCACACGCCGGCACAGCCGGCCTCTCTTCCCTTCCTCTCAGAGCGAGAAGTCCTGAGCAGAAGTGCAGCCCGGAGCCTAGAAACACAGTCCTGACAACTCACACAGCAGGAGGTCACCATCTCCAGTCATTACAATCTGGGCTGACTCACATCAAACACTGACATGGAAAGAGTAACGCAGTTTGGTTGGGACTTCGTGGGAGCCAGCACTGACTCATCATGGCTGTGGAATGCCTGGAACGGAGAGAACACCAGCATCTGATGGGTTCTTCCCATGTTTCAGGCCACCCAGAAACTATGGGCCAGCAGCACCTGACCAAGTCTTGAATGTCACAGCCTCGAGGGCAGCGCTGTTAGGTGCAGGGGCTCATCTGCTGTGAGCGTTCTCCTGATGGGTCGTAAGCCTTCTTATTCTCCATCATAGCCTTTGGGGGCGGGGGAGAAGAGCTAAAGGGAGACTGGAACTATAGAACTGATTTTTGAAGGGCTGGTCTCTAAACATCAAACAGCAAGCAAATGGCCCTGAAAGCTGGTGATTAGGGAAACTTACATAAGTTAAGCCTTCTGTTCTCCAAAATTGGTAGAGATGGTCTGCAAGTTTTCTAAAAGCTGTGGGTTTACTGTAATAAAGCCCCAAACTGAACAGCTTCCATTTCAGATGAATGTCTTAAAAACCTATGATATACTTTCTTGTCTCTTTAAACCTAAGATACGAACCATCCCCTTCTGTGATGACATTTGGTGACTTGGAGTTACCAGCAGCAAGATGCTCAGGGTCCAAGACTGTCCATGCCCGACCACCCCACACCAATGGCCTATGCTCCCTGTTCCCTGGCTGGCAGCTGGCATCACTTCTCACTGAGAACCCACTGTTTCAGTCAGCAACAGGTTTCAGCCACACTTCTGCAATGCAAAGCAGACCCCATGCTGGGATTCCAGGATCTCTCCTGGCAGGAAAGTGGAGGGTTACTTGGTGCAAGGATGTGGCACCCCCACCTCTGGAATGTGACTGAGCGAGAGAAGACATGGGCAAGTAGCTGTGCTCCCAAAAGGGGGCATCACTGCATGGAAAACAATGGGCCCTTCAAAGATGGGCAGGTGAGCCAAAAACAGACTGAGGAGACCCTGCCTGTAACCCATCAGCTGGCATTTTAAAGCTAAGCTGTTTACAGCTAAGCCTACACTGAATAGACTTATATAAACGTATATAAGGGTTTGAAGACAGATGATGAACTGGCCTTATCCATGCAAAGCTTTCATTTGTTCTGCCAGCTTCCCACACCCCAGACAGGAGTCACTCTTGGGATCCTATCATTGCTCTGTAGCTAGAGACAGACAAGGTCCGTTCTAGAGTGGACTACTGACTGCACCCTGGAATCAGGACCAAACATGACCAGGAAGCAAAACAACTACTGTCACTGCTGAGGGTTCCTACAGCAATTAGAAACAATGCACATGGCAGTGCAGCCCCCACCATCCGGGGAACTGCCAGGACCCGCTACCTGACAATGCGGCTTGGTGGGAACTAGGACCCCAGTTGCTCACACGATCATTAGCAAGGCCTTCAGCCCTCTGCAGGCCACAGCCAGTGGGTGCTCCAGAAGGCTGCCACATGCCTCATCTGCTGTCATTCCCACACTTGGGGGCAGGTACCATGGGCCCCACAGGACCAAATCCTGAACATAGACCTCACATTCTGGACACTGCAGCATGCATTCATGTAAAGCCCCATCTCCCTTCACAAACACAGACTTGGAAAGTGGAGGGTCTGGGGCAGCAGACAATGGTGACCATTTTTGAAGGAACACAAGAGAAAGGTATCAGAGAGAAAGATGCACAGAGAAGGTAACATTGGTTTTACTGACATGAAGTCCATAGAGAGCCACTGTGGCTTTCTATTTCTATTTCTAAAAATAGTCTCAGCTTGCCTTTTCTTGGTTTAAATTTTTACAAGTCCCTCAAATAAACTCTTGGCTGATGAAATTCACCCTAATATCTGCTGAGGAAGGATAGAAACTGCTTCCCAGGCTGCAAAGTGATCTGAAGATGTGTGGTGTTACTACCACTAGCACTAACCTCCATCGTCATCATGGGTACCTCTCACTGCATGCCACCAAAGGTCAGGCATTCTAGGTGACTGTGTGGTGGTTCTCTATTTTTCCTGAAGCTATGAGTCCCTTGATGCGTGTTAAGAAAACAAGAGTCCTGGGCTCTCCCTAGACCTAGTGAATCAGAATATCTAGGTGTAAGTGCCCCAGAGATTCTTATCAGGGGTGCATTTGGGCAAGATTGTTATCTCTTTTAGTCTTCATCACAATCCTAGAAGTCAGGTTCTACCTCATCTGACAAGGAGGAAAAGTAACTTGTCCAGTTGCTAAACGAGGCAACAGAAGTGCAAGGATTTGCACCTTCTGGCTATCAGCAAAGGCACGTTCTTACCCCCTCAGCCGCACTGCTGCCCACAATGCAACATGGAAGTTGATGGAAACTTTTCTTTCACCAAAGTATGGAACAGATTTTACAAGTTAAAAGGGTAGGGGAAGGACTCCATAAACATTTTAATATACACACTTTGGCTCTCAGCATAATCCAACCCCATTTGCAGTCCTGTGCTTTCTCTGTAGCCCAGGCCACGCCAAGCTCCTCCTCTGGCCCCACAATGAGCAAGGGGAAACCATGAGGCTCGCAGGGCAGCCTGCAATCCCTCCAGCAACACCTCACAGGCTTTTCATAAGTGTGAGTTAGCTAATAACCTCTCCACACCACCATTTGGCTTGTTAGGAAATAATTTAGAAGCACCTGGAAACAAATCTGTGCAAGAGAAATGGAAATCATATGCACTATGTACACACACAGAACATAACCTGGAAATGCATATTAAACACTCTTAGTTACATTTATTAAAAAACGACTCATAATTTTAAGTCTTAGATTTCTAACACTAATTTCAGTCAAGTGGAAAATTTCAAGGCATTATCTACATTAATGTGACAAGTAACCAACTTACATCTTGCTTCATTAAGATGTACTCACCTCAGGCTTCCTTCTCACTATAGTTATACACACATACCCAGGCCAGTGGAAACGGATGCACAGCTTATACTCAGTATATTAAGTAGGCCCCGTGAGGCCTGAGCTCTACCCTCCTTCCACAAGGCAGGGCGGGCCAGCCTTCCTTACCAAGCCACCACTGGTTCATTTGCAAACAGATATGCAAGTTCCTGCCTGGCTCCTTTGCCCAGGTCATAGGAAGACCAGGCTGGTTAGGATATGTGAGGAGTTAGCAAACTACAAAGTACTACCTTATTGAGGTATTTCCATCTGACATTTATCAGATGCACAGTTAACTGCTGGTTTAATGCAAATGATTCAAATTTTATAAGCTTCTAGCAAAGTTCTACTACTCATTTGGAAAGTTTAAAAAGCTCTAAGCTTCAAATGCCTCATGATAAAATAAAAATAGGACTACACGCATCACAAGTCATTCTTAAGACAATTAGGCCCAAACGGGCTAAAACATCAAGTAAGCTGCCCCAGACTACAAGCCCTGGAACCATAATTACCTGTTTCTCCCCACAATGTGTCGGTGCCATTGACTTCTATTTCATGTTCCTTTTCCATTCCCAGCAAGCACTGGACCACCTGTCAGAAGTGGCAAGGTGATTTAATGAGTTCTCACAGCAATAGGTGCTTATTATATCCCATGTATCAAAGGAGAGTGTGTGTTTTTTTAACCATTATTATCTCATACTGCACAAGGAGAGAAAATATGAGAACCATTTTCAAGCATAATTCATATGCTACTCACACTTTCACTTGGAGAAGAATTAAAAAAAAAAAAAAATCTCAGTGAATTTCAGCAACATTGTTCAGGATTACTAGGTACTTAGAATTCTAATGAATTCCAACATGACCCAAATATGCCAGCCTAATCAACAAAGGACAGGGCAGATCACACAAAGTGCAGTTTCTGCATAAATCACCAGAAGATGGTGAATCCATTTTTCACGAGGAAGAAAAACAAGGTGATATGTACCTTTTTCCAATAATTTCTTTTTAAAAAAATATTTTCCAAATCACTTTTCTACTGGCAGCACTATTCTTTTCCAACATTCCTGTTAATGAGCAGGCTAGGTCATAGGAGTGGAGGCAAGAATAGTGTCTTTCAAGGGGATGGAAGCATCTGTGCTCTGGCCAGAGCCAACGTTCACCCTGAGCAATAGCAGTGGCCGGAGAACAAAACAGAGCACCTTCCAGTTCCCAGTCCATACCCTTTGTGGGAGGCTGAAGGACGGCCCCCAAGTATGTCCACATCCTAATCCCTGGAAGCTGTGAGCATTACCTTAAATGCATACCAGGGAATTGCAGGTGTGATTATGTCTTGAAATGGGGTGGTTTTCCTGAATTATCAGGGTGTATATCTGACACACCTTGATATAACAACAACAGTCCTTACAAGAGGGACAGGAGGAATCTGGTCACAGAAAGGGGGGGCCACGAGCTAAGGAATACAGGTGGCTTCAAGAAGCTAGAAAAAGCAAGGAAGCAGACTCTCCCCTAGAGCCTTCTGAAGCAACATCGGATTCTTGACGCCTTAACTTTAGACTTCGACCTCCAGAGCTGTAAGAGTAAGTGTGTATGGTCTTGAGCCACTAAGTGTGTGGCCATTTCTTACAACAGCATTAGGAAACTGATCAACCCTTCGAGGCTTTTGGTGAGTGAATCCTGCTTATTTTGATTAAATGGTTACTGGTTGTGCTGAGGTTACTTCTGCTCAGAATTCCTCCCAGCTAGCTTTAAAATAAGGGGATACACAGGAGTTGAGATGAAGGTCATGCCTACCTGTGGCGTTCACAGACCTCCCAATGATGATTTTCTGTATTCTGGATTGTAGCAGATTGAATTATGTCCCCCAAAACTCACTGAAGCTTGAATTGTGTCCCCCAAGTTTTATGTATTTGTAACTTAGCCCCCACCGTGACTGTTAAGAGGGTGGGAAATGCTATTATGGTAATTGAAAGGTAGGGCCTTGATGAGGTGATTGGATGGCAGGACTGTGCACTAGTGAATGGATTAATAATAGTGGCCAGGAGCATGGTTCTGAGGGCTTTAAAAGAAGAGGAAAGCCTGTCTCTTGCTCTCTCTGTTTCCACCATCTTGCAACGTGAGATCTCTGGGTCACTGTCACCACCACCAGATGGTCTTTGGACTTCCCAGCCTCAGAAACTGAAAGCAATAAGTTTTGTTTTTTTTATAAATCATCCAGTTTCAAGTATTTTGTTACAAGCAACAGGAATGGACTAATACACAGACCCACTCAGATTTAGGCAATGGTTTAAAGAGGAAAAACATCTACTTTTCAGATATGTGTATTTAACATGTATATATATGTGCATGTGTGTTTTTAATGTTTTAAGTGCCAGAAGTCAGCCAGACATCTTTGCACTCAAATTTAAGTCATTCTGGGGAAAGAATTTTACCAAATACTGTCACCTCTAATTGCTCAAAGATAATACAGAGTGCAAAATACATGGAGGACATCGAGAACAATGTTATTAAATTTACAGATAAAGCTAAGACACACAGGTCAGGAGACAGCAATTAAATCTTCAAATTAAGGGATACTGACATTTACTAGAAACAAATGCTCTATTTAACTGCTGCATGAAGTTTTTCTTCAGTGTAGGAACTGCAAATGACAAGCGTTCTTACATGCTATCAAAGCACTAAAGTTCTACTTGCAAAAGTCCTTCAAATACTCAAAAATAATTTTAGAAGTAGCATTCCATGTGATTATTTTTAAAAGATCACAAGGACAAAAGAACGAGTCAAAGGGGAAAAATGTAAAACAGCAGAGCTAGAGGGTAAAAGTGGAACAGGGAAGAAGAGAGAGAGACAGACAAGGAAGGGTAGAGAATGAGCAGCACCAAGAGGCCCCTCATGGGAGCCCAACCCACAGGGGAAGAACCAACCCGCCTGTCCCCACCGCATGCATGCGAGACTGTGGCCTCTCCTCTGGTTTCCACTGGTGGGAGGGACGTGGTGCCAAGAGCGGACCTTCTACTGAGAGTGCTCAAAGCCACTTGCTAGCTCTTGAAATCCTCATTTTCTTCCATTCCTTCAGTGTGTCACAGCCTTGTAGCTTAGAAGGCGGCGACTGTCAAAAGAAATCGACCCACTGGGTACCACTGCTGCTTCCGTTTCCCAGGAAAGAACCCCTGGACCCCACTCACCGAGCTGTGGCCCATGCTGGCGGCTGCCGTCAGTGCCTGCTGCAGGGCTTGGCTCTTCGTTGGTGCACCTGGCTGGGGAGGGCCTGCTGACCACTCACAGTTCAGGAGGTACCGGAGAACGTCGCCATGGCCCCGCAGTGCACTGTGGACGAGTGCACACTGGCCTTTCTTATCCAAGTGGTCCATCTGGTGGCAGGAGCAGCGGAAGGGCACAGGTGAGCATCGCCTCTCCTCTGAGGGAATAGGGGCACCACAAACACAGTGCACAAACCCCATCCCAATTCATCCTTCCAGAGAGCACTGAACTGTTGTCTGAGTCACTTCATGATAATGAATGCGCTGGTCCAGGCCTTGGCTTCCTTTTAGGACTAGTGATCACAAGACACCCTCCTCACCCCTATGTCTCTCTAGCAAACTACATGGAGCTCCAAGTTCTCTCGTGGGCACATACGAAGACACAGACCAAAGCCTATGCTTCCCAACCCTGGTTGCGTGGTTGTAGTATTCTAAGTCTGCTGTGACAAGTTACAATTTGGGGGAGTAGAGCAGTTCTCTGGTTACAGAGTAAGGGGAGCCAGAGAAAGGGAGGGATGCGGAAACACAGCTCTGAATGAAGAAGAGTGGCAGGGGAGTCTAAGTGGGGAAGGAAGCTCTGCACAGGCAGGTGACCTGGGACATGCTGCCATGTAAGGTGGAGCCAGCTAGCCAGATGGGGGCCTCAGAATAAAGCTAAGGGACAGCCGGGATCTGGAAATGGAGGTGTGGTGATGTGTGTGTGGCACCCCCACTGCTCCGGCTTAGCTGTGACATTTCCCTTCTTCCACGAGCTGAAGTTCACACATCCCAATGTTGGACTTTTGAGAGAAAAACAAGTTTTTGTTGAACTTTAAATATCCTAATTAACTAAAAAGATGAAAGACAATTATCAGTGGTTTAATCTCTATTATTCAAAAGACACATTTCCCAATAAAATGCTTATAGTAAACCTAAATAGAGTTTACTGTGAGCTCGGGTTCATTCTCATTTAATCTATTAATGCTGATAGTTCTAGAGTAACTTGTTTAATAATATACAGTTATTTCATGCGAATGTTAATATACTGATTAAATGCATACACAATGGTTCTGTGGTAGATACAGTTACGCCCGTCCCACAGGTGAGAGGCCTGACACGCACAGGCTCAGTAACCTGCCCAGCATCCCAGCTGGCAAGTGGAGAGATGATGAATCTGGGCAGTCTAGTTCCTGCAGCTCAAGCACATCGCTTTTAAGACCCACGGAACTCCTTTTACTGTTTTAAAAAAGACATGAAATGGGATAACGAGAGGGGGGAAAAAACCAGACATTTAAAATCTTTTCAACCAATCATGGTGCTGTGTTAAACTCTACACCAAGTTCTAGGTCAACACTTGCAGGCTTTTTAAAGGCTGGCCCGACTAATGTGGCTAGTGGCCAGGAGGCTCCTTGGTATTCTGCCTTCCCCTGGGCAATACTGGGCAGAGTAACAGCACATGAACAAAACCCATGGCCCACACTGCTCCATGGCAAGCAGCATCACAAACCGACCGCCACTTGCAGCCCTACTTCTTCTGTGTATGCTGTGCTTTCTGTTTACGCAATTAGACTGAGTAGAGACAAAGGGAGACTGGCCTGAGCGATGACAACTCTAGCAATGATGTGAAGGATTCCCTCCTTCCCCATCACTCCCCCATGGTGGGGAAAGCTACTGCTTACCCTTGCCCCCTTCTTGACCAGCAGACACACCAGCTTCATGTGGCCGGCAGCTGCCGCGTAGCACAGGGCAGTCATGCCGTTCTCTGACATTCCATCCAGGCAGGCGCCGAATTCCAGGAGCAGAGTGACGACTTCCTCATGGCCCAGGTGAGAC
>NW_007735680.1:47731-74635 GCF_000696425.1 Galeopterus variegatus
TATCCCCCCTTCTCCAGCCCTCCCCCATGGTGGGGAAAGCTACTGCTTACCCTTGCCCCCTTCTTGACCAGCAGACACACCAGCTTCATGTGGCCGGCAGCTGCCGCGTAGCACAGGGCAGTCATGCCGTTCTCTGACATTCCATCCAGGCAGGCGCCGAATTCCAGGAGCAGAGTGACGACTTCCTCATGGCCCAGGTGAGACTGGACACATAGGATTGGGGCATTATTTAACACTTCTGTCCTGTAGTTCACGTTGGCCCCTCCCAAAATCAGGAGACGGCTCACCTGTAGGACAATGTCCCCCAACAAGATTAATTTTTCACACAGATGTAAATCTCAACAATATTTGTGGAGAAGGGCAGTATCTTTTTTCTGACGGCTATCTTTGATTTTTTGTATCATTTTAATCCAGTGGCTCTTGAACTTAAGTGTGCATGAGTATCACCTGGGACCATGTTAATAATGCACATTTCTCATCGATAGGAACATAAAATGGTGCAGCCCCAATGGCACACAGTATAATGGTTCCTCAAAAAAATTAAAAATAGAATTACCATATGATTCAGCAATCCCACTTCTGGGTATTTATCCAAAAGAACTGAAGGCTGGATCTCAAAGGGATATGTGTGCATCTATGCTCATTGTAGCATTATTCACAATAGCCAAGAAGTGGAAGCAACCTAAATGTCCATCAATGGATGAATGGATAAAGAGAATGTGGTATATACATACAATGGAATATTATTCAGCCTTGAAAATAAAAACATTCTGACACATGCTACAACTTGAATGAACCTTTAAGATATTATGCTAAGTAAAATAAGCCAGATACAAAAGGACAAATACTGTATGATACCACTTATGAGGAACCTAGAGTAGCCAAATTCAGAGAGATAGGCCAGAACATTGATTTCTGGGCCTGGGCAGAGGGTGAAATGAGAGCTGTTGTTCAATGGATACAGACTTTTAGTTTTGTGAGATGAAAAGTTATGAAGATTTAATGAAGAATAATGTGAATGTACTGAATTGTACACTTAAAAATGGTTAAGACAGTAAATTTTCTGATAAGCGTTCTTCACAATTAAAAAAATTTAGAAATAAGATATGCACATTCTCAGGCCCCACTGCCTGTATTCTGATGTGCAGATCTGGAGTGGAGCATTTTCAATGAGTTCCCAGGTGATACTGATGCTGGTGGCTTGGGAATCACATTTTGTAAAATCACTGTTTAACCTAAATAAAAACAGAATAGTCATTTTTCTGGCAGTGAAGTAATAATCACAGAATTAAATAATTAACAGTGAGATCAAGTCAAGAGAAAATACAGATGTTCTTTTCTTTACAAGGATGTGTCCCTGAAAGACAAGCAGAATTCATGGAAATGTTCATGTGCCCTGGGACTGCTAGCAGCATGACACTCCTAGAAAATAATCTGCTGCTTCTAATGATTACTGTATCTATCACCCACTAAACTCCTCGGATCCAGATATAAGGGAGAGTTTCCATCCACAGATTTAAAAATTAAAATCACTGAAGATATGCAAATTTTAGCTATACTAATATCTTTTCCAAATCTCCAGATCACTAGAAAAAAATGACACTCCTTTAAACACCTGTTAAGATGCCTAGTATGTTTTTTTCAAATGGTCACTTCAATGGTCCCGATCTGCATCAATCACAACCCTTGCCAAACCCTGGTAGGTCCCCCGGGCTGCCCACTCAGTGTGAAAACCACAGAGATGGTGTCATTTATTGACTAGAGACACACAGGGATCATTAATATACATAAAGATGACAAGGCATATAAAACTCAGGGTATTTCAGTGACATGTGTCTACAAGAATAGCTGAAAGAATATTTGCAAACTGATAGGTATGGGAAATTAATACTATCAGACGGTGAGACCATAACTCATAAAAACATATTGACAGGTTAGATCCCAAAGCGTGAGATTTCAAGACGTCCTGGTTGCTGCTGAAGCACGAAGCCCGTGTGATCCAGGCCTCCAGGCTCCTCTCTGACCTTCTCTCCAGACCTTCCCCTGGATTCCCTCACTGTGGCCACTTGGGCCCAAAGCTTATCCTGCAACAATGTCAAGCAGACCCTGTCTCCCAACCTCTGCCTGAAATGCTCATTCCAAAGATGCAGATGCCAAAGGATTGCTTGCTCTAGGTCTCTGCTCAGAAAATTACTCTACCTCTCTGTGCTTCAGGTGCTGTGAAGGTTAATTCTAGATGTCAACTTGGTTAGATGAAGGACTGCTGAGAAACCTGGTAAAGCTATCTTTTCAGGTGTGTCCGTGAGGGTGTTTACAGCAGAGATTAGTACGAGAGTCTGAGTGGCCTGAGTGTGAAAGACCCACCCTCAGTGTGGGTGGGAACCATCCAATCCACTGGGGGTCTGGAGAGAACAAAAGACAGAGGAAAGAGGTGAAGCTCTCTCTCTCGATCCGCTGGAGCTGTGATACACTCTTCTCTCCTGTTCGTGGACATCAAAACTTGAGACTCTTCAGCTTTTGGGTTCCAAAACTTACCCCAACGACACCATCAGCTTCCCTAGTTCTGAGGCCTTTGGACTTGGACTGAGCCACGCTACCGGCATCCAGTTTATAGACGGCCTATCGTGGGACTTTTCTTCACAGTCACGTGAGCTAATTCCCCTAATAAATCCCTCTTGTGTAATTATCACATATCCTATTGATTCTGTCTCTCTGGAGAACCCTGACTAACACAGGTGCCTTCTCAGAAAACGGTAATATGCCACCCATTCCACCTGATGGGTACTCTTCGCTGACACTGTGAAAGAAGGTATACTTTGAGCACTATGGTGAATACCTTATAAGAACTTAACTAGGAAGGTATGTTCTTAGGGGCAGAGCTTCCGTGAAGATGTTTGCCTTCAGTTCACACTCCATCTGCTACTGGGAACAACGTCTCCTTTGGTGGGACAACGCTGTGGGTATTTTCACCATTCTCATCAGGGTGTGGGCCTTCCCTTAACCCACGGTTCTTCACCCTGCTGCACACTGAAGCCACCTGGGAGCTTGACAGTTTCCAATGCCCAGGCCTCACCCCTGGAGATTCTGACTTGGCTGGGGCGGGGGCTCTGGTACTCAGATCTCCCAAGTGATTGTAGGTGGCAGCTGGCGCTGTAATCATGTCAGGTGATAAACACACCTGCAGACCATGGGCTTGCTGAGTGTCAGGTACCTAAAGCCGTGTGACTTGGGGCAAGCCACCAACTGCCTTAGACCATCATAAAGCGGGTTCCCTCATCAGAATAATGAAGATAAAAACAGTTTCACTTCATGGGGTGGTTGTAATGATTAAAAATGAACATGAAAAGTGTATGTATGGGCCGGCCCGGTGGCGCACTGGAGAGTGCGCCACTTGGGAGCACGGCAGCGCTCCCGCTGAGGGTTCAGATCCCATGTGGAGACCGGATCTGCTCACTGGCTGAGCGTGGTGTGGGCACAACACCGAGGATTGCGATCCCATTGCCGGTCCCCGGTACGGGCGCGACACCGAGGGTTGCGATCCCGTTACCGGTCAGTAAAAAAGAGACAAAAAGGAAAAAAAAAAAAAAAAAGTGTGTATGTACTCATAGAAATACATGTGTTTGTGTGTGTGCACAGCACTTAGCATCCTGTAAGTGCTAAATAAATACTAATTGCTATTGTTATAATCACCCTTTCATGGAGTCATGGGAAGGGACAAGAGCCCAGGTCCTGAAGGAGCTCTGCCCAAGGCACCTGGTGACCTGGAGGTCTGGTCTTTTGTCTACATCACCTTGTGTGCCCACTCTGGGCTGTTCACCAGCACAGACCAACTGGGAAAACTCATGCAGAGTTGAGAACAGATGTGAGTCACTAGGAGCCATCAAACCCTCAAGGCAGGCAGCTCCTGTTAATAACCACCACTAGGCACATCCAGAAATTCCCAGGTGCCTATAGCAGAGTCACAGTTTCCAGAGGTGAGGTGAAGCACTAATAAAAATAACTCACTTGAACATGTAATAAATGCCAAGTACTTTCCCAAGAATTTTAACACCTTGGTGAGGCTTCCTTTTTTTTTTTTTTTTTTTAAGATGACCGGTAAGGGGATCTTAACCCTTGACTTGGTGTTGTCAGCACCACGCTCTCCCAAGTGAGCTAACTGGCTATCCCTATATAGGGATCTGAACCCGTGGCCTTGGTGTTATCAGCACCACGCTCTCCCAAGTGAGCCATGGGCCGGCCCTTCGGTGATGTTTCTGATCTCTCTACAAGACGAGCTCTTCTTTTCTATTTTATAGGTGAGAAAACTGAGGCTCAGAGCAGGTAAGGCAAAGATCAGCTCTGAGCACAAAGCCAATTATGTCTAGAGCAGTCCAGCAGTGGAAGCAACATCTCTAACTAAGACTGCATTGCATTAAAAGAAGGTGTTTAAATGATCCGCCCTATAAATTCTTTCCTGAGTAAATGGAAATTTTCTGATCATCACAGAAGCCCTCCTTGGACAACACTTGGAAGTGGCAATATTATCTATAAACTTCTGGATTTAATGAATGCAAGAAAACAAAAAAGGGGGATGGAGGTAGGCAAAGCAAATGCAATTGTGAGGAACAGACATGGTGCTGGCCTGCATGGCACTTTGTAGTTTTCTAGCTAAGTATATCCTCCTCTCCTCCCAGTCCTCCTCTCCTCCCTGCCTTCAGAGGAGAAAAGAATCACAACCCGAATTCTCCTGAGGCCACGGTCTGTGGCTGGCAGCCAGTCCTAAGAGACAACACTAGCAAAACAACCAGCTGGATTGGAGCCTGGAGGCACTGGCACCAATGACCACACTGGGCCAGCCAGGCCCTGGCTGGCATGACCCTGGTCCAGCAACAGCAAACTACCTTGCTGGAGATCACTGGCATGCCACTGAAATTAAAATATGTCTAGCAAGTAATCATCCCAGAGCAAGTTGCTTTAATTTACCAAAGTGGCAAACTGCAATTATTGCTCAAAATGACATTCATTGCTGTATGACAACATTTAATACTCTCTAAAAAAAGTTCCTTAATTGCATGCATAATTTTAAATTACTGTAATTTGTTCAAGATTCTGTGAAAACCTTTTTTTTCCCCTTTGAAAGATAAAAGAAACAGAAGGATAATGAAAAGTCTTAAGATTCTATAACCAAGTTGTGTAATTTGGGGGATGGTGTACATGTAGGTGCCACTTGAGTTTTATCAAACAAAGTAAAAATGAATAACTCTTAAAACTGCACGTATGTTAAAGAGAAAAGTTTATAATCCCAGGAGGGTCAAGCTCATTACCTTATTATGCTGTACCTTTTAATTTTGTCTTAAAAACTCATATTCAGCAAAGTATGATGTTTCCCATTTACTTTTCTTCACATTAAAAGAACAACTTCTGTGCCCATAAATTCATTAAAGTAGTAAAAACAGATATTGCCACTTTTATTTTTTTTATATCTTGTGATCATTATAGAATTTTATTAATTATATGGAGAAACCAAAAAGATAAACTGAAGTGAAAGATGAAATAATGTAATTACAGTAACCTCAACACTAATTTTTAGAAAACCAAAGTGAAAAAAAAAATTCTTAATACAACTTCTTCATTATGTGAAATCTAAACTTAGAGACCACCTTCTCTACTATTCTTTTAGGGTAACTCCATCTAGAAAGAGGCCCCTTTGACCAGGAGCAGCAGCTTGGAGCTAGTTCTCCTTAACTACAAAAATGCCTTCCTGTCCACCCCCCAATAAAAACTTGCATGCAGGGTTCAGTCATGACAAAAACACTCAAACCCACAAGTCTGGAGTGTGGGGGGAAATATGCAAAGGAGCAGGCATGGAGTGGGGCAGAGCACAGGGTCCTGTGAGTGGCTCCACTGCTTGCTCTGTACAAAGGCATCCAGCAAACAAGCAGAGTCAAGGCTGAAATCCAGTGTGTCCTCTGCCCATCTGCCTCCAACTCTTAGAGGGGACTGAGCCTGCCTCGACGAGGCAGCACTTTGATCTTTGCAAAGACATAGTCTGCATCCACCTAGGGGTGGTGGCATTCTTCCACTTCATACAATAGCCCTGCACTATGCCACAGGGCTCTGGGCAAGCTGCCCCTCAACTCAGCACTGCTAGGTCCTCCCTGACACGCTGGCCCCTCTAAACACACCAGCCAGGCAGAAAAGGGAGAAGAGGGGAGAGAACACACATCTAACCAGACCCCAGACACATGATCAAGGTGCAGATGCTGAGGGTGACGTGTGTGGACATTGGGGAGGAGAGGCAAAGATCTTCCCAGGAGTGGCCCCCTAGGTACCAGCAATATATATATATGGCTTCCTAGGTGGGTCTGATGAATGGTAAGTGAGAACTGGAAGACAGACGCATGGGAACTCTGGGCCAGGGCTTTGCTGCATCTTTACTGGATAACCACAGTTGGCCTCCCCTGTGTTACTAAGAGAGGCACAGGTACAATCATTTTCATAAAAGTAATTTAAAGGGGGACCCGGCTCCTTGAGAAACTGCCTCAGAGATTCTGCAGGCAGCTGGGCATGTCAGGGCCTGGGACTGAAAGGCCTGAACACTAACCTTTTTGTGGCCTTAACTGAATATTTGTCCCCTGTGCACTTTAGACTTACATACTGCATTAAATGAGACGAAAATCTACCCTAAACAGCTGAGCAGAATATTGCAACATGATAGCCACTGACCAAGAGCATGGACATTCCTGGCTCAGAAGCCAGCTGACATGATACTCTTTCCACCATCATTAATACACGTGCACATGAAACCTCCAGTCAAGCCCATCTCTTTGTGTCACTCACCAATGCTTGGTTTCCTACGAACTCTATAGAGAGAGTGAATATCAGAAACTCAGGACATGTTAAAAATCCATTTTTGATTTCTTGGAGTGATGTTATCAAGATGGCGGAACACACAATCCCTGGCATCCCTCCCCCCGAACAACTGAACAACTTACAACTACTAAAACACAAAAACAGCCGTCCTGAGATTGCTGGAGCTCAGGGGAAGAGGAGAGACCAATGGAGTTTGTGAACACGTGAAAGGCTGTGGCAAGAGGAAGGAGGGACCATTCTGACCATTCCAAGCCCCAGTCTCTTCTGCGGCCGGCTTGGTACAAGGTGAGGAGCAGCTGCCAGCACACAGAGTAGCTACCAGATGGCAAAGCCATAGTGGTGCCCTTTGCATGAAACTACTTGGAGTCTGCAGCACAGAAGGGTGATTTGGAGTGCACCATCCCATCTCCCAGGACAGCAAAACCATTCGCAAGCTTCCCCTGGACCTGCACAGGAGTGAGGGGCCACAGCCAATAGGAACCACCCATAGTTTGATGAGTCTTTGTGAGGGACTTGTGCATGGCCCACCCCATGGGAAACATATGGAGTGCTGGGGAAGACTGGCCCAACAAGGAGCACGGGGATACAGCACAGGCAGCTAATCTGCCTTCTGACTGGCACAGGCACCACACACTGGAGACTGGCCAGGGTGATACAACTGTAGAGGGCAGTTTGCAGGAAAGACTCAGTCAAGGGTGGGAATTTCCACACAGACCAGTTGTGTCTGTGGTGACCCCAAAATCCAATCCACACAGAGAGCTTTCCCTACTCAGAAAAAGCGGCTATTGGGGCCGACCCGGTGGCGCACGGCTACAGTGCGCCGCTTGGGAGTGCGGTGGCGCTCCCGCCGAGGGTTCGGATCCCACGTACAGACCGGGTCCCGCTCACTGGCTGAGCGAGGTGCAGAAGCAACGCCGAGGGTTGCGATCCCGTTGCCGGTCCTGGTCCGGTACGGGCGCGACACTGAGGGTTGCAATCCGTTGCCGGACACGAAAAAAGGGAAAAAAAAAAAAGAAAAAGCGGCTATTTAGCTCAGGCATAGAGTTCAAGTTCTGGTCCCTACAGGAAGTTTCCCCCAGTTCAGGAATTAACCATGGGATGACAAATTAGTTCCAGTGCAGACTTTAAATAGTGGTGGTAAGTTGTTAATTCACTGCAGAACAGGGAAAAAAACCCCAAACAAAACCAACAGACCAGAGACAAAGCTATGATATTAACCAGTAAAGGTCTAACACCACCAAAGAACACCTATAAAATCTGGAAGAGGTAGTAGTCTCCTCAAATGCCCAGGCAGCAACACAAAGACACAAAGATTGAGAAATAAAGAAATATGACACTACCAAATGAATCAAAGTACCAGCAATGGACCCAGAAGAATATCAAATTTATGAAATGTCTGACAGATAATTCAGAATAACCCTCTTAAGGATGTTCAGGGAGTCACATGAAAATACAGATAGAAAAAAATGATATCTGGAAAACAATTCAGGAGCACTACGAAAAACTTGACAAAAGGATAGAATAAATTTTTAAAAACCAAATAGAAATTCTAGAAATAAAGGATACATTATCTGAACTGAAAAACTCAATAGCTTCAACAGCAGACTTGATCAAACACAGGAAAGAACTGAACTTGAAGACAGAACACAAGAAATTAACCAATCAGAGGAGCAATAAGAAAAAATGAAACAGAAATGCAGTAATTATGGAAATCCCTCAAGCAAACTAACCTCCACATAACTTGTGTATATTAAGGAAACAAAAAAGGAAGAAACCTAGAAAGCACACTAAAGGAAATAATGACTGAAAATTTCCCAAGTAAAATGAAAAGTGACAGAGTAATTACACCCAGGTTCAAAGGTTTGGATCCCTGTACCAGCCAGCCGTTAAAAATAAAAAGAAGAAAGGCGAGAGCATCCAGGTACAGGAAGCTCAGAGGTCACCAATCAAATTCAATCCAAAGAGGAACCCCTCAAGACACATCATAGTCAAATTACTACAAACCAGAGACAAAGAAATGTAGCTAAAGCAGCAAGAGGAAAGAAACACGTAACATTCAATGGAGTCCCAATACGTCTCTCAGCAGATTCCTCAGTAGAAACTCCGTATACAATTAGAGAATGGGATGATACATTTAGAGTGCTGAAGGAAAGAGACAGTCAACCAAGATTTCTGTATCCAGCAAAACTAACCTTTAAATATGAAGGAGAAATAGTCTCTCTCAGATAAGCAAAATCTAAGGGAATTCATCAATACCGGGCCTGCCTTACAAAAAAATGCTAGAGGGAGTTCTTCAGTCTGAAAGAAGATGACACTAAAGAGAAGCAAGAAAACATCTAAAGGTATAAAACTCATTAGTGAAGTAAGTACATAGACAACCTCAGAATACTCCGATGTTGTAAGAGATGTATTGGGACTCCACTGAATGTTACGTGTTTCTTTCCTCTTGCTGCTTTAGGTACATTTCTTTGTCTCTGGTTTTTAGTAATTTGACTATGATGTGTCTTGAGGGGTTCCTCTTTGGAGGAACAGAATAGAGAGCCCAGAAATAAACCCATAAACTTACAAACAACTGATTTTTGACAAAAGTGCCAGTAATATACACCAGGGAAAGGACAGCCTCTTCAGAAAATGGTGCTGGGAAAACTGGATATCCACATGCAGAAGATTTAAATTAGACCCCTATCTCTCAACATACACAAAAATCAACTCAAAATGGACTAAAGGCCTAAAATAAAATGGCCCAAATTTCTCGAAAGAAAGCATACAAATGGCCGAGCACATGAAAAAATGCTCAAAATCACTGATCATTAGAGAAATGCAAAACCACAATGAGATGTCATCTCACCCCAGTTAGAATGGCTGTTATCAACAAGACAGTAAATAACAAAAGAGAAGAGAACCCTCCTACATTGTTGGTTGGAAAGTAATTGGTGCAGCCATTGTGGAAAACAGTATGGAGGTTCCTCAGAGAACTAAAAGTAGATCTACATTACTACCCAGCTATCCCACTACTGGGCATTCATCCAAGGGAAATGAAATCAATATATTAAAAAGACACCCACACTCTCATGTTCATTGCAACACTATTCACAGTAGCCAAGAGATGGAATCAACCTAAATGTCCATCAATGGATGAAAGGGTAAAAAAACCCTGTGGTATATATACATAATGGAATACTATTCAGCTACTTAAAAAAAATGAAATCCTATCATTTGCAGTTATATGGTTGGAACTGGAAACCACTATGTTAAGTAAAGTAAGCCAGGCACAGAAAGACAAACACTGCATGATCTCACTCATGTGTGGAATCTTTAAAAAAAAGTGATTTCCACAGAAGTAGGGAGTAGAATAATGGTTACCAGAGAGTACTTTTTCATGTGCTCATTGGCCATTTGCATGCTTTCTTTCGAGAAATGTCTGTTCAGGTACTTGGCCTAGTTTTTAATTGGGTATTTGTTTTTTTGCTGTCAAAAACAAATTTATTTATTTATTTATTCTGGATATTGGCCCATTATTACCAGAGGCTGGGAGCAGGAGGAGGAGTGGAAGGGAGGAGAAGTGGTGGACTAATGGGTGCAAAACTATGTTATCTACCCTAAGTGAATCACTGTGTAGCATATGTATGTATTGAAATAACACATTGTACCCCACAAGTATGCACAAGTAAATGTTAAAAAAGTAAAAAGAATTTTTTAAAAATCCATTTTTTCTGTAAATCTCTCTCTGACCTTTGGTTTCCTCTGTGAATTTTTTCCTTATCACATTCACTCTGAAAACACCCCATGTGCTCACACAGCAGCCCCTGCTTCCCACATCTTCCTGCTGGAGGGAGCCTGTATAAAAGCATCAGTACAAGCTCCTCTGCGTCCTCTTGACACACCCACTGCGGGGGAAGCAGGGCTGGGGCTCAGGCTCTCTGCGCAGAGTGTTGCTCACCTTCACGTTGGGAGTATAGAGGTTCCTGAGAGAGGCGAGGGCGGCAGACAGGCCCTCGGTGCTGTAACCAATCCACAGGGCTTGCAGATGGCTTGAAGAGATCCCTGTCTTCTTACTGAGGCCCTGGAAACAATCAGAGAAAGATCCACCTGGGTGTCTCCTTTTCACCTGCAGCTCAGTTTGAAAGCAGGTCTGCCCAAGAGGGTGCAGATAGATGTGCTGAACTCATGGCAACTCGCACAAAGAACGCCTGGGTCCACGAGCCTTTCCTACCTAAAACCAAGGTCGAGGAATCAGCCAGCCTTTGCTGCATGAACTGTATGCCTAGGGAGGGAGATGGCAGATGAGGAGAAAGTTTCTTAATGGCTATAAATTAGAGGAAGAAAAAGTGATAGAATCAGGATATCCCTGTCTGCAACCCCTAACATGTGAATGTGTCTGGGAAGTGACCAGGACTGGCCGAAGGCACCATAAAATGAGGAGCAAGTACAAACGCTGTGCTTCCTTATGCACAGCAGACTTTCTTGAGAAACTCTCACTGCTGCAGAGTAATCTGAAACGCTGCAGGGGGATCAAACCCGAACCTCATAAAGCCTCTAGGCACAACTACCAATGACAGGAAATCCAGGGAAAGAGGAACATGTTAAACCACGCTGCCAGAAACAAGGCCACAATCAGAAGAGCCAGGCGGTGTGAAACTATAAAGTTTAAGGAACCCAGGTTCTTCAACAAATAAACAACGAGGAAACAAAAGGGAATAAATGAAGTGGAACCTTTAGATGAAAATAAACTTAAGTGTTTACTTTTAGGGAGGTGAGGAGGTTGTGTTTGGGGTGGGCCCGTGGAGGGCTTCTGAGATGGCTGGCAAAGATGTCAAAAATCTCCAGAACCAAAACTCAAAACGACAGAGAAGCCCTTCCTCAGGTGGGTATGTGTGCCTCACCTTGAAAATGTGTGCCTTCAGGATGTGATGGCCCAGCTCCATGGTCTGCTGGCGGTTCAGCTTGCCCTCCTGTCGAGAGAACATGAATGCCAGGAGCGCGTGTCCATTCCTAGGACAAGAAACACAAAGGCTCAGAGCAAAAGACCCCGTCACTCCATACCACAGGCCCTGGGGTGCACACTGCTGCCTAATCTCTGAACTGCTCTCTTGGAGCTCCAGCACCACCCCATGGAGTGGTGAGCAATAATCAAAAATAGGAAGGAAGAAGGGACAGAAGGAAGATAGCAGACCTTCTGAAGAACTGATCTAACAGCCACCATCACTCACTGAGAATATACTCCAACTCTTTATAGATAAGGAAGTAAGGCTTGGAGATTAAAATAATGTGCACACAGGAAATACACAAGAATTGGTGGAGTCAGAATTTGAATCCTGATCTGTAAGGCACCAAGATATTCACTATAAATTTCTATGTTTGCAAGTAACCTAGAAACAACTTAAAAGTCCAAGAATAAGAGTATGGTAAGGTACATTTTAATTTACCCACTAGTAGGTTTGCACAGCCTTGAACAAAGAAAATGAGATTTTTCTAAGATTTCTAACAGCTTGCTAGGGTTCCTGTGATGTGTTAAGCAAAAAACCATAAAACAAACAAAAAAAACCAGACAAGAATTCTGAGAGAGAAGACGAGTTGTATAATGTTTAAAATGCTATAGAAAGAGGCAGAAATGAAAAGTGAAGTGTCATTGTCTCTGAGTGTTAAAATTTTCTCTTTTCTCTATATGGGGGCAAAAATACAACTATTTGGGATGGTGGAAGAAATGCTACCAACTTTCAAGTCACCATGTATGTGAAACATTTTCCAGAAACACCCCTCCCCCCCTTTCCTGAAGTCCCACACGCAGGGTGGCTTCCTCCCAGCAGGTACTTCCTGCCTCACCCTCCTGAGTGGGAAACCCTCAAGAGCAGGGTCTTTGTCCCAGGAATGTCTCTATCTACCAGTTTTCTGCACATTAAGTAGGTTCTTAAAAACTTGCTGAATTGAGTCTAGTAGCTTCCTTCCAACATCATTCTACATATTCTGTCTGTTGAACGAAGCTCAGTACTACAGGGGTCTTGGAAAATTGCCGACTTGCACCACCCCATGATTGAGCGCCTTCTTATATCTTGTACCACTGGTGCCTCTTCTGTCCCCGCTTGGCCCAGGCCCAACCCCAGGGGACATCCCCACATCTGCTTGTAAGAACACAGCAGCACTCAAGAGCCTGCACCTGCTGGTGCTGACCCATCAGTCACCCCACTCTCAGCTCTGCCCAAAATGAAGCAAAGCTTAATGATGTCTACAGTCCACCTACTTCATCCTCAAACCCAGGAACAAACCTACATCCCCTGCGGAAGTCTTTTGACTTGTTTTTATATCTCTACAAATTCAACTCCAATCTATCTTCCTAGAAAATGATCTAACTTTTCCTAGGAAATCATCTGACTTAGCTAGATATGCCACATCACACATTGTACCTAGCTACTAAGATCTGGCCAAATAACCCAGATGTTACAGTTTATTGCCCCAAAGCAGGTTCAAAAGATAACAATAAACCTTTAGCTCAGTGTCACCTAAGAAAGCACCACCAGCCACAACACAGCTAGACCTATGAGGTCAAAGTTAAGTCAACATTAATGGGGAGGAAGGTGGTGGGAGGCTTATGACTGCTTATTAACCTCTTCATTTCTGGACTCCAGTGTGTGGCCAAGTGCCCACTACCGTCCTCTGGGGACAGTTTAGCAGCTTGCCAATCCCGGTACTGAAGTAGAGGGCAATTCTGACTCAAAGAGCAGAAGCCATTCAAGGCAGCAAAGATGCAGGCTGAGGCCAGGGCTAGGCAGAGCTTGAGCATACCCATATCTGAAAGCATCCGAACCCCCAAGTTCTTCCACCTCTCACCCTGTTATCAGGCCTCCTGACACATAGGCCTCCCCACCCCATACTGTGGTACCAGCAGCCTGCGCAATAAGAAGTGCACCCTGGCCTGGCCCTCCCTGTCTGTGACACTGAGCTGTACCACAAATACAAAACAAGGTGGCCAGATCTGATCACGGTGCTCCCCCTCTTGGCCCACAGACATGTTTGATCCCTAGACAAGTCACTACAAGTTCACAAGGTGGCAGAGGAGTGGCGGTGTTGAGGATCCCAGACAGTCCACCAACCCACAGGGGAACACCCTGCAGAGAAGGCCATGGTTCCCTGGAGTGGCTATCCCATGTCCCTACGTGGGACCCCTGTAGAAGCCAGGTGGTGGAGGGGACAGGGATCTGTGAGAACAGAAAGTAGAGAAATATCTCTCAGGCACTGCCCAGCTTCTCTTTCAGCCAGAAACACCAGAAGCCCTAAAATTCTAGCAATTAAAGGAAGGAAACTTTTCTACAGAAGTAGAAAGAATTTTTCACTGCTCTTCCTTCTAACAAAAAGGGGGGAAAATAAGGAAATAAAGCAGCAAAACTGAATTATTCAATCTGGGTTGCCACTCCATTAAAAAACATGAGTCACGTTTGCAATCCTTTCCCCACTTGCACACAAGATTCCCTGCACAGAACTGACAGCAGCGGCCTGTCATACCTGGGCTCACACAGGAAGGCTGTGTTCTCACCATCTGCTCTCCAGACGAGCCACTCCCTGAAGGATGGGTGGCAGAACATGCGGGTTTTGTCTCGCCTCTTAATGAGGAAGCAGGAGAGGGCCTCCATCCTCTGCTGGAAGTCTTCCCATCCCTGCTCCCCTTGGATGTGGCCGGCATTAATCGCCTGAAAAATCTGCTCGTCCGTCATGGGGTGGAGGGAGGCGAGGGCCACGTTTAGGATTGGAAGTGCTCTCTCAAAGGCGGACTGGGTCATGAACTTCATGTTGCACTGCAGCAGGTAGAGCTCAGACAGAGACACGGGCACCACCTTATAGCTGGCGCTTTTGATGACCAAGTGTCCCCTCTGGAAGAGGTCCAGGGTGAGCTTGAGGTACAGGTAGGAGCCGAGACTCCGCAGCACCAGGTGGCTGCTCACTTTCCCAATGAGGGCAGCGTCGGCCTTGCCATTCAGGGAGATGTTGCCGAGGATGTCCTGGCTGCTGTGGACCCTGTGCTGGACATAGGAGTGCAGGTCGCTGTGAATGTCTTTGTTGTCTGGAAAGTCATCTAAGGAAAGCTTGACAAATGGCAGAGCGCTTATAATTTCCTGTGGGGAAAGAAAAAACCCCCAGTGTCACTCCAGAGATTCCTTTTTTATTTCAGCAGCATTTCAAACCAGATTCACTCGTTTTCTTTCAAGGAGGATTTTCATGGATTATAGGGCCTTATTGTTTTGTATTAAAACATGTAATAGGATAAGGTGAAGATAAAAAGCTTATGTGAAAGAAATCCTGATGGGAGATGGAATCAGTACAGGCTTTCCCGAGGCCCTCATTTGAGGACTCTGAGCCAACCGAGAAGTAAGAGCCCCAAGGAGACAGTGGCAATGAGGCCGGTACCAGGAAAGCGACAGTGGGACCCTGCAGGTGACCTAATACCCATAATCCTTACATTGTGCAACTGGTTGTATAACAAGGACAAACACAAACCAACACTGCACATCTAAGAACCCAGCCAGAGACTGAGATAAGAGGCATCCCTATTCGTGTGTCAGATAACAGGGCTGTGTAACCCAAGCAGGAAATGTGAGATGCCCCCAGGCTGTGTCCCGATGACAGCGTGCCATAACAAAGCTGCCTACTCCAGTACTTATTGCTTAAAAAATTTTTTTAAGGAAACTTTTAAACTGAAGTATAGCATACATACAGAAGTGCACAATCATAATTGTATGGTGTCATTAATTTTCATGTCAAATATACCTGTAACTGGAAGCCAGAAATGGAACATCACCAGCTCCCAGAAGCCCCATGTCCCCTTCCTGTCTGTCCCCTATTCCAAAGAAAAGCATATCCTGATACCTAACAGCAGAGAGCAGTTTGGCTGGTTGGTTCCTTAACTTCTCACTATAATTTCTGAAGTATTTAAGTACAAGTCCTCATTTGGTGTAACTGTAGGAAGAGGGCAGAGTACAATTATTCCCATCTTACATAGATGCTGACTGAACCTCTGAAAACTGACAGCCAGGAGGTGCAGCACAAAACTCCTGTCCCAGTGCTCTCTGCTGATGGCCGAATTATGCTTCGCGTGTAAAAAAATGGCTGAAAGGCAGATGAATCAAGCATCCACAAAAACAAACATCAACTTCGACTGAGGTCTGATTCCAGTTTTAATGAAGAAAAATAGCCCAAATGCTATTTTAAAATAAATATCATCATAAAAGGGCAAAACCTAAAAATCTAGTGTCTAAATGTCTTTAATGAAAGAGAGTAAGTGTAGAGGAAGCTGACGGTTGAGATATAATTTTAGGATTCAAATGAGGGGGAAGATGGAGAAAAAAAATGACTCTTCACCTTGCTGCAGATGTTACCTCGTGTTTAAGTGTTAGGCGAAAACAGACCTTTCAGAATGGGCCTTAAAAATCTCTCTCTCAACCCTCGTTTTTCCCTTCAAGAATAGCTTTAAATGCTAGAAGACCTGTTGGCCTTACACGTCATATGGCCCCACACACTTAATTGTGGTAAACTGAGGCTAGACACCACCATTCACGAAGGGCAGGCACAGTTCAATGCTAATAGGAAACTTACCTGACATCTTAATAAATATTCCTTGGGAGCTAACATGGTCAGGGTTTCACAAACCATTTGGGGCTCTGTGGACTAATTTTTCAAAATCCTAACATAGTTTTCAATTCAGCAACTAAATGGTTTACAACAGTTTGAGTTATTCATATTTATCACTGTATGATTGGAGTGTGGGGACTTGGAAAGAGATTTGAGAATTCTTTTGTTACCTGAAAATTTGCTCTTACAGTCACAATCAACTTCAACCAGGCAGGAAATTTAGAAATAATTTTGGTAATAAATGAAGAAAGCGTATCTCCATAATCGGGTTTATGAAACTCAGCTTCATTTAAGCCATCTATCAAAATAATGTATTCTTCTTCAGGAATTTTCTGCTCTAAAGGATAAAATAATTTTTTCAAATTAAGAAATTATACACTTCTATAAGATGGCACCACCCAGCATATTTTAATGCACAGTTTAAAGTGTTACGAAAACCTAAAAAGGTTTACATATGGCAGAAGAAATGGTTTTCACAGGAGCATAATTTCTATTAAATTTATAATGAAAACTGTAGTATAGAGCCAAAAGAAAACCAATTCTCACAAAACAGTTTTCAGAAACATACTGCGTTACATACATTAGCAGAATCTTACCCATGTATATAATGCAGTTAGTTCTTCATAAACCATTGTCACTGGGGTGGGCTACAGCAAATATAACTAACACACACAGATACCAAATCTGGAAAAGATGCTAGGTCCTCCATCAGAACTCCTGAGTGAACAGGTAAGGAAAAGTGTTCCCCCCGCCACGGTCCCCAGGCTGTTTGGCCCAAGCCACACCGCAGTGAGACTCCTAGAACAGGGCTCTTTCCCATGAGCTTAAATCTAGTTTTCTATTTACTAGTGCCAACATTCTGCCCAGGGAACAGCGGAGAAATGATAACATATCTGTTTCAATCCCTCTCTCTAGCACCTTCTGGCAGAAGTAGGCAGGTAAACTGGCTCAAAAGTTAAGGTGCAAAGGGGAGGAAGGATGGAAAACTGAAGAGCACATAATGTCATTTACATCCCCTATTTTGCAGAATACTCAGGGGCAAAAAAAAAAATCAAATGGAAACCTCTAGAAATAGCTTTAGGTTTCAACTCAACTGAGCAGGGGTCCTGAAAAAAAAAACACATGCTGGAAAATTTCCCAAACAATCCACTCATCCCCTTGCTTCCTAGGAGTGTAAAATATACAGGCAACAGTTTTCTAGGGTGCAAAAGTCTCCTAAATAGCCTACAGTTACAAATCGTCTACTTTGGAACTTTTCAACTGTAGAGTTCATTCTTATTAGAGATGTTTCATTTACAACTATACCACTGAGGGTAGGGAGGGACCCCCGGAAGATGGGGGGCTGCCTGTAGATACCGTTTCTCAGGTTGGTGAGTGGCTCCAGCACTCCCCTCTTGAAAGCTGCCACTGGGTCCTGCACACAGGACCTGAGGCTCAGCATGCTCTGCAGCTGTGGCTCCTTGATGAGAAGGTCTCTGTAGGCGGCCAGCTGATGGGACCGGCAGAGCAGAGCCGCGATGCTGTGCACGAACTCGGGCACCAGGCACGTGTAGGTATTATCGGCCTGGCAGTAGTGGTAGGCCACCACCTGCGGGAAAGCAGAGCCGTCAACATCCCCTTGCCCTCTTCACACAGCTCATCCTACCACCTCAAACAGGAACTCAACTCTGCCAGCTCCCCAACATAACAAGATATATTGCTTCTGCTCCCGAAGACTAAGTCATTAGCGTGACTCATTCACTCCTTCCTTCATTCGTGCAGTTTGCCAAGTTCTCAGCACACCTTCAATTGCATCCAAAGATACAAAAATCAGCACAAGTTACTCTCTGTTGAATGTAAATTAATAAAAGTCATTCATAAAACCTAAAGCCTTCCTGGCTTAAAGCAATTCCAAACAATCCCAATATTCTTGACATCAAAAAGTGTCATCTTTACTACATTTCAGTAAGTATGAGGTAAGGGAAGCAAAAAAGGGCAAAACACACTTGTGTAAAGTACTCAGAGTCACTGCCAGCCCATGCAGCTCTGCAACCCCCACGGTAAGCAGGTCAGGAACCAGCAGCCATGGCTCATAGCTGAGGGCAACAGACCCAGAGGTTAAATGCCTTGCCACGATGACAGGGAGAGCCAACCAAAGACCTGGGATGAGATTCCCAGTCTGTAGACTCTTAAAAAGCAAGTGGCAAGAGCAGATGTGCAGCAGCTTTTCTCAGTCCAGCTTGGAACCACAATGTGACTTCTGGTTGCGATTAAATTTATCATCAACACTCAGAGAAAAGCTGACTGCTCTTCAACTCTCACCTGGACAGAGATTAGCAGGAACATACGTGAGGACTTGTGAGCTTGTGCAAACCACCAGGAGACATCCAGTACCACGGTCTCCCATAGTGTTTGACATAAGCAGATTGGCAACCCAATAGTGGGCATGAAGTCAATTTGGAGCCACAAAGAGGTTTCTGTTTGTTTTAAATAAAGTGAATTTAAATTACCAGTGTGTATCACAGGATGTAAGACTAGGCATAGTTCTATAATGCTTTCGGTTTGGTTACAGGTGCGATTACATGGGCATGGGTGCTAGATCTCTAGCATAAGACGTATTTCTACTGTGGGTCACAGTCAAAGGGTCTTGAAAAATCACCACAGCTTTGAAGTCTGCCCTACATCCCTCATCTGAGATCACCTGTTCATGACCAGAGGACTGTTCTGAGTCAGTGGTCAGAGCATCGGGGCTGACCATGCCAAGAGCAGCTGTCATCTGGGAAGCAGAAGAGAGGGGCAGGGGTCTGGGGCACAGCAGTCTGCATTTCAGTTCCCCTGCACCAACTTCACCCCCGGGGGTTTCCTCACAAGGTGCCTTTCATCACTGCCTATCTCTGGCATTTCTCTAGCTCCACCAACTCACACCACTGCTGCCAAGAGAGATGTAAGCAGCTCACCAGGGGGAGAGATATGGTGCACTTTCAGCCACTTTCAGCCACTTTCTGGCTTATGACCAGTGATGGATGCTGAGCAGAAGGAAAAATTCAGAAGAAGCTCAATGACCATGAATTTAGGAAGGGAAAGGCAGCCAACTCTCCTTTATGACCTTGCAAGAACCCTGTGACCAAAAGATACAGGGAACCAAAGGCCCCAGGCAACAGAGCACAGGGAGGAGTGGTCTGGGTCGGGTTAAAAGCTCACTGTCTCCTGCTCACATAACAATTAAAGAGAGTGCGTGCTTATAAGGACAGATTTGGGGAGAACGCACATGGCATCTGCTGCTGCTTGTGAACTCTTCCAATCCATTATTTAACGTGGATAAAGGTCCACTGTCATTGTCTTAAGATGGATATTGAGTTCCACTCATGCCTTTTATGCGGAGCACTCTATCACAATTTTATCAAAAGCTATACTTCAGAAGTAAGCGATTGTCTCTGTTTCAAAATTCCTTTTCCAATGCACTTTTCAGAAACCAAACTAGCAAATCTCTATCTGGAAGGCTCCCATAAAGCAAGAGCAGATTACCTTAGAAGCAAGGTATTTCGCCGCATCCTCTCTTGGTCTCGGGTTTTCAGGAGTACCAGACCCAGCCCCAGCAGGCATTTTAGCCGCATTGGGGCCACTTGTAGAACTCGGTGAAAGCAAAGGGGTGAAAGGAAGGTCCTGGGCTGGATCTGAAGCTGCAGAGAAAAGACACATTTCATTATTTACATCGGCACAGCAACAGTGGGTTGTCGAATCTATTTCTTGATTAGTACCTATAGGTAACGAATGAACATGGACCAAAATTCAGAAGTCCGAATGAGAACACAAATCCCCCACCTCTGTCTCCCATCTGCCCAGTTCCCCTCCCTGAAGAACTTCTGTTTCTAGTTTCCTTTATTAATTTTTTGGGGGGTTAAAAAAAAGCTTGCATGGCTCACTTGTTCTTATTCACCACATTCAGAGACACTTTCTTCTTAATGGTTCTATTGCATATAATCAGTGAATAGTCAAAAAAAAATACTTGGTTATTCCCTCTAGCCCATGTCTGACTTAGTCTATACTTTTGGTAAATCCAGCATAGAAGACAAAAGCTGGGGTGAACAGGGTACAAAAGAATTCTGCATTAGACTCCATCTGGTTTGTTCTGCCAGGAGTCCAACACCTTCATTTTAGGGCCCAAAATTCCCCAGGGCACTCACTGAGGCCTCACTGCCCTGTTTCTGCCTGCATAAAGAGGCAGACAGGCGTTACAGTTCAGGAGGACATGAGGGAGGGCTGGCCTCACCCCACATAGCTAGATACGCACTATGGTAGATGCAAGTGTTTAAATAGCTCACTTAACATGTTATCCCAAACCTGATATAGCAGCTGGAACAACGTGAGGAAAATTGGTAATTTATGTCTATCCAAACAGCAACTTCCTTCACCTATTTTATCAGTATAACGAACTAGACAATTACACACGGACATACTTCTGGGTGATGGGCCAGGACTGTTGGAAGCAATCTGCCTCATACGGCTTCCGTGGCAGCTAAGTGCCACCAACTTGGAAATGATTGCCGTCTTCCCAAATCCCACACTTCCAACAACAACCGCTCCTCGATTTTCTGCCAGTTCTGTGTTCCTCAAGTGTTCTTCTATCTGGTGAAAGAGCCAGTCCCTTCCCACAAACACAGAGTCTGTTGTTATGCTTGGTACTTCAAATAATAGGGGTTTCAACAAAATGTCTTGCGGCTTATAGGGAGCAAATCGTGCTTTAAAAAAAAAAAGAATTATTTTAGAAGAATGTCATAATTTTATACACTAAGAAATTCAAAGTATCACTGCTTGTGTTACACTCAGTATAATAGCCTTCAGTTTTACCCCACAAGGGATCTGTAAATATTTCTAATATAGTTCTATTGATACTTCTATAACACCTCATTTATCATACCTTATTGGTCCTACAAAGTGTCCTATTAAAGTGACTTTCTCATCCTTTCCTGCCTCTGACTTATTCTCATAACTCAAGATAGACACACAGGATTAGAGAAAGTGATGCAAGGGGACAAATCACATCTCATCAGTTTATGGTCTCGGATATTTAAGACATGTTTCTTCCACTACTATATAAATAATATGGAAATGAGTTTTCCCTAGAGACAGGGGCACAGCTTTCATCGGGGTATTAGGGTGCTCTGCCCATATGGTGGGGCTTCTGACCAAATGACTGTGTTACAGGCAGACGCAGAATGTGCTGATACAGCTCAAGGAACCAAAACAAAGCCGATTCTTTGTTAGTAGCACAAAATCTAGTGAGCGTTAAACTTCCCCTCACTTCAAAATAAATTCTTGCAGAATTATTTTCCAACTTCAGAAGCAAGTTAATCCCGTATTTTAAGGAAGAAGCCCAAAACTGTTAAAGATGGCTTCCTAGCACACCTAAGAGATACTTTTTTTTAAGCACATATACGCCTAACATTATGTTTTATAAACAGCTGGCTTAAATGCTGGTTATTACAGACTTTCGATATTTAGTGAACAAGTTCATCATATCTGTTGCCACAGAGGATGCAAAGATAAATACCTTTAACTTCCTGTGCCCTACCTCCAGCCGTATTGTGCCACGGTAATCTAATTGACGTTCGTAGAGGAGCATTTCTCTGCCCATCTAAATAACTCAGATCTTCCAATTTGGTTGAGCTTGTCGCTGTAATATTAAACTGAAGTTTAGTCTCACAGTTGAGTTTAATGTCATACCTAAACTACTATAAGTTGTAAATTATTATGCAATTCAGTTCAGGCTTTCAACAAAATTTCCTTAAGGTGATTTTGGTTTTGTTTGTTTTCCGGCAATATCATTATTGAAAAATGGTAAAACAAACAAAAAAAAACTAAGTGCTCCTTATTCTTAAATCAAAGTTATGTTGATATGGTTGCCAGAATTCTCCATCATTCCTGGAAAGAGACAGACTTTACCATAAATTATTTTATGAAGAAACTTGACAAGTGTTACAGAGCAAAGCTTCAGTACTTACTGCGAACACACGGCATGGTACTAGATTCTCCTCTGTAACTCTGGGGAGCTTTCTGCTGTTTGGAATCCCAACCTTGTTAATTAAATGACCAGACTCTGCATATACAATTCCACAGCACTACAAGTCAGCTCTCAGCAGTAAAGTATAAAGATATATTTAAATGTATTATATATTATACTATATTACATAGGTAAATTAGGTATTTTTTTAATTCTAAAAATAAGTATTCATGTGTACCTCTGACCAAATCACTAAGATTCATAGCATATATGTACCTGTTAAAAAGCATTAAAAGCCTATTAAAACATATATACAAGTTGAATTACGAAAAGGGCTAAGGCTTCCAAGGACTGGAGAAATGATTGGTGGGACTTAGCTGTAAGGGACAGAAGTCACGCTGGGCCATCTGTCTTCTGAAAACCCTCTGGCTACCCCACAGGCTCTGACCCCATGTCCAGCTGACGACTGTGCCATCTGTCCCACCTGAGCCCTTCTTATTCCCCTCTGAAGGTTTCAGTTCATCTCTTCCCCACTGTCCTCACCACCCGTCTCATTCTTTCATTCAACAAGCACCTGGGTAGCTCTGGCAGGCTCTGTGATGGCATGTCCCCACCCTGCCCCTCCCCCACCCTGCTGCATCTTCCAAAGGGCAATCAGACACGAGCCCTACCTATTCGCCTTCCCAGCCAGCGGAGAAACACCTGAAACACTGACTTCACAATTGCACACACCTGTGTTCTGAATCCTTTTGGTGCATATCCATAGTCTGTTACACACCACGTACACTTATAAGTGAATACGAGGGTACTTCAAAAAGCCCATGGGGGCCGGCCCGGTGGCGCACTCGGTAGAGTGCAGCGCTTGGGAGTGCGGCAGCGCTCCCGCCGAGGGTTCAGATCCCATATAGAGACCGGTCCGCTCACTGGTTGAGCACGGTGCGGGTGTGACACAGAGGGTTGCGATCCCATTACTGGTCACGAAAAAAGACAAAAAAAAAAAGGAAAAAAAAAAATGCCCATGGGAGAAGAGTATTATAAGATAATACAAATCTTTCCATGAACTTTTTGAAGTACTCTCATACTCTACACACATAGCCGTCTGCCACTCAAATCTTTCTCATTAGAAAGATTCAGCTAATTCTTGAGGCAGGACTTCCAAATGGAGCTAATGTATGGAAATCCAATGGCAGCCTCTAGGTTCTCTCTGGGTCCTTCTTAACCAGGGTATGCGAAGCTTCCTGGAGGTCCAACAGGCTCTCAGGCTCCCGACAGTAACACAGCTTTGAACATACTTCTAGGCTCCTGCCTGAGACCTGGGACATGGACCTCTTTCCTTGGCATGCCTCATGGTGAACACACCCATCATGGCCCAGGTGGAAGGAGCAGCCATGGCTATAACCCACAACTCATTTCAGAGCCGGCACAGTCGTGAATGCCTGACATGCTGCTTCAGCGCTAGAGAATACAAAGGTGCGTACAGCTTCAGAAGGGTTTCCCATTTCCCCTCTTAGACCCCTGACACCCTTTAGAACGTAACATCAGTTTATAATTTTGTGACAACTGAAAGGATTAAAAATATGTGACTGTAAAAGGCATTCCAAATAAAGAATTGCAAAAATGCCCTAGTTTAACACAGATGCCTCTTCCCAGATTTCCAGTTTCTGGAGCTGCAGCTCCAAAGTACGTGATAGCTGCCTCAGCAACTCAATGGCTCTTGGCTGATTTTCTATTTCAAAATGATTAAGTCAAGCTGAAAGCTGCAGGAGGGCCACAAGCCACCAGCTGCCAGCCATGTCTGCTTTCTAAGGCATTTTCAAAGCTTGACTTGGGAGCAGTCGCGCTACAGCTGCTTAGACATGTGCCAGAGCAGGTGACTTGGACCATCCTGCCTCCTCAAGCACACCTATGGTAGATTCTCAGACATTACCAGTGCAAGAGTCAGACTCACTTCAGTATTTAACAATAAATGCTTTCAAAATCCCAAACACTACTCAGGGCCAAGAAAAATCAGAGGTAAAGCAATAATTTCATGCTGCAATAAATCTACTGCTAACATCTCTACAATTAAATTAATTATACACTTGTGGCACACACACACAATGTGTCTAACATCTGGGTGAGAAGCACAATTCAAGATACTGAAGGGAAGAGTTTGGTGTTTTTTTTTTTTTTGGAGGGTGGGGATAGGGTGGGGGGAGTGGCAGGGGAAGACTTCTCTAAGGTGAACAAAGAACATCTGCTAGAGCTGTGGACCAACCTGTCAAAAGTAAATGCCAGTAAGTCCAGGGAAATTACCAGTTAGAGTTTCAAGACAATTTGGTGGTAATTGTGTTTGCTGGTTTCCGGGGAAATTAAACACAGTGTTCTCAGAAACTATTTCAAAAGAAAAAAAAAGTAGAACCCATTACCCAACTTCTAGATTATCTAAGACATACTTTTTAAAGTCTTCATATTGTTTTTTAAGAAAGAAAAGGGGTCTGTGTTGTATATTTTTATATAATATACAGCATTCTGAATCAAATCCACTTGAACAATACCTTTACAAGAAAATCTCTGTGTAGTGAAATAATCTCCAAACTTAGATAATTTACTTTTATAATCTTTGACAAAAATTTTTCACTGCATTACACAGTTAACAGACAACTGCAGTTCTTTGTAGCTGGCTCAATGACAGTGAAGACTGGCAACCCCAGGAACCATTTCTGCACCCTAACCCCCCCTAAGAGGCTGGGTATCATCCTTCCTTCACTGGCCAGTCCTCACTCTGCCCGCATGCACCAAAACAGCTTTCCTACCAAATGGCAATCTATTTGTGTTTACATGGATCTTAACATGCAAATACTTCTAAGAGATTTCAGTATATGGTCCCGCACATATTATTTCAATCCTTGTAACATTGAGTGTCGCCTGCCTTCTACTCACTAAACAGTGCTGCAAATAGTCCATACAACCTGAATCTTACCCTTTTCAATGATACTTGAAAAATCTCGCCATTCCCTCTTAACTGAGGTTCAACTTTAGGTACAAGAAGGTGGGCAATGAAGAATCTACCAGACTCTCAGCTTGGTAACAGATATTATGAGGTTAAGGCATTTGCCAATTTCCTCAAAACATGCACTTAATTTTCAAAATATATAACATAGAAGAAATGAGCAAACCCATCAGAATAAGTAGACGGTGCTCAAACCCAGAGGTGACGCCTTCCTTCCCGTTCCACAGGAGGTCTACAGCTCACGGACACACGCAGAAGCTGATGAATGTGCACAGCAGACATCAGAAAGCTCTGCCCTATAATCACCGCAGTCTCCTGGAAAAGCTCAGCCCCTACGCACTGTCACTTCATATGGCAGGAGACCACATAAAAGAATATCAAGCAGAAAACGTCACCCCAAATGAGATGCTGTTAACACTGTTAAAATGAATGTATTAATGTCTCCTAACTTTAAATTAGCTTGATTAAATTGAATACCAGTTTGCTATTTTGTTGAAGTCATAAAGCTATCAAGTTCTGGGATAATACAAATGACTCATTTATCATAACTAGGTAAATAAGGTTGAAAATGCTTTGGGTGCAACATATTATTTTAAAGGTGACAGGACAGTGGTGGGAGGACACAAAAGCTTCTAGAAGAAACATCAGTCAATATACATAAAGTTCTCCAGTACTTCTCTGGCAGACATGCCAAATCCGTCTTCTGGAACAAAACCATTTTACTTCCTTTGAAAGTGAATTAGATGGAGTTGTGACTCAGAACCCTTTCATCAGGGCCATTTATTTATCAGCTGCTTCAGGGTTCCACTGTAGAAAATACCCAACAACTACCAGAGTGACCTAGCACCATCCTGAAGGAGCAGGATTTTTTTTTTTAATTAAAAAAAAACAGAAAAGTCCTTTGATGTAGGAAGAGACAATCTGGGTCCATGGTTAGTGGAAGAGAAATGATAAGTGCCAACTGAAAACAAAGAATGACTGTAACTAGTTCCTCTTCTAAATTCAGCCCAAGAGCATGGAGTCCTGAAATTTAAGACCTTACAAACAGGCACCACAGCTCAGATGCAGCTTTCCTTTCCCCACCCACCCCAAACTAGTCTCTTCACTTGAGGACCACCCACTGACCAGTCCAACTGTCAACATTCACGGGCATCTGTGCTCTCTTCTCTCAGGTCCAGCTGCTGCATCTTGCTTGGGGTGTGTCTGTCCTATTTTCATTTCCTGGATTGAGAGCTCTCACTTGCACTGCTTACGTTTTAAGCTGTGAGCTCCATTATAACTGAGTTACACAGAAATTCAACTGCCTGTCTGTATGATGGGCCTCAATTTCACTAAAATAAGCTTGAGGGTTGCATTAAAAATTCTCTGCACTGATATCAACAAACTTACTCTAAACAATGATTCCTCTGGCCGGCCACCACAAAAAAAAAAAAAAAAAAAAAAAAAAAAAAAAAAAAAAAAA